>NW_025963247.1:162854-235354 GCF_020740725.1 Corvus hawaiiensis
CCCCCCCCCTGAGCCCCCAGACCCCCCGTGTCCACCCCCCAGACCCCCTTGAGCCCCCCCAGACCCTGAGTACCCCCAAAGCCCCCTCCCAGACTCACCTAAAGCCCCCCCAAACTCTCCCAATACCCCCCGTAGCCCCCACAGACACCCTAACAACCCCCTCTGAGCCTCCCCCAGAGCCCCCAACCACCCCCAAATGCCACTGGAGCCCCCCCCCCCGACCTCCAAAGCCCCCCATACCCTTCTTGCAGCCGGGGGGGGTGGGGGTCTCATAGCGCAGCCCCTGCAGCTCCCGCCGGGCCCGGCTGGGCTTGGCCTTGGCCTGGGCCTGGGCCTGGGGGGGCACGGGGGGGTCAGGGACCCTCAGGGACCTCCAGGGACCTCCCCAGAGACCCCCAGGGACTCCCCCCCAGGCCCCCCTCACCTGCAGCTCCCGGTTTTTCTCCTGTTTCTGCTGGAATTTCTCCAGTTTCTCCCGTTTCTTCGCCTCCTTCTTCAGCTGCGCCGCGCTCTTGGCGGGGGGGGGCTCGGCCTGGCCCAGCCCCCCCGGACCAGGACCCCTGGAGACCCCCTGGGGTTGCTCCCCTGGACACAGCGAGAAGGGGGGGGGGTCACTCTTTGTCCCCCTCCAAATCCCCCACCCCCCGTGGCCCCCCCTCCCCACACTCACCGGGGGTCCCGGGGGGGGCGGGCGTGGGGTCCCCCCCCCCGCAGAGCCGCACGTCCCCCAGCTCCGCCCGGAACTCAGGAAGCCGGACACAGCCCAGGAACCAGCGAGTGACCGCCGGGAACGGGGCGCGGGAGGGGGCGTCCAGCACCTGGGGGGGCACAGAGGGACATCGGGGAGGGGCACAGGGGGACATCGGGGGGGGCACAGGGACACGGGGGGGGGCACAGTGACGGGGGGGTCACAGGGACATAGGGGGAAAGGAGCTCAGAGGAGTCATGGGGACAAAAGGGGACACGGGAGGGTCGGGGGGATGGCACAGGGGGTCGGAGGGGTCAGGGATGATGGGGGGGGAATTCCTGGGGGTCCCGGGAGCATTCGGGGGGGGGTCTCACCTGCGTGAACGGGGCCAGCAGGGCGCAGGCCACGGTGACATCGGCCAGGGTGACGCCGTCCCCCACCAGGAAGGAGCGGCCGCTCAGGTGGGCCTCGAGAGCCCCCAGCCCCCGGCGCAGCTCCTGCAGCCCCCGGGCACGGGCCTGGGGGGGCACGGGGGGGGTCAGGGACCCCCAACCTCCCCCCCAAGCCCCCCTCCATATCCCCTCATACGCCGCCCGCAGCCTCCCCACCCCCATTTGTCACCCCCCAAAAACCCCCAGGCTGCCCCCCCCCCCACCCCCACCTCGGGGCCCCTGTCCCCACCCCCAAATCCCACCTGTCCCCCCTCCCCGGCCCCTCTGTACCCCCCCCATGTGTCACCCCCAGGCCCCCCCCTCACCTCGGGGGGCCCCCCCAGCGCGATGGCCGCGGCCGTGGCCAGGTCGCCCTCGGCGAAGGCCACCCACTGCCGCACCAGGGCGGCCCTCGGGGGGGGCCGTGCCGCGCAGCCGGGGGGGGCTCAGGAAGAGCGCGGCGGCGCCGGGGCCCAGCAGGGCCCCCCCGGGGGGTGCGCAGCGCGGGCAGCGCGGGGGTCCCGGCCGCGGGGACCCCCCCGGGCACCCGCTCCACGCGCGGCGGGGGGCCCGGCCCGAAGCGGGCGGCGATCAGCACCCGGCGGGCGGCGGCGTCGGCGGGGGGGGGGCGGCAGCAGCAGCACCGGAGGGGCGGCCATGGCTGGGGGGACAAAACGGGGGGGGGGGGGGGGCTGGCGGTCACCGGGGGCGTCAGGGCTGCAGGTGGGGGGGCCGGGAAGCGGTGCCGGGCGGTGTTTAGGGGGTCCTGGGAAGTGCTTGGGGGTCCCGGGGGGTGTTCGGGGGGTGCCGAGTGGGTTCCGGGGGTCCCGGGGGAGGCTTAGGGCCGTGGCCGGGGGGGCCGTGCTGTGGGGAGCGCCGGGGGCCGGTGCCGGGCGGTGTCGGTGCAGGGGTCTCGGGGAGCACCTAGGGGGCACCGAGGGAGAATGGGGGGTCCCGGGGGGGGGTCCCGGGGGGGGGGGGGGAAATCTCCGGGGGTCACGTGGCCTCCCCGCCTCCCCCGGTACCTGAGGCGGCCGCGGCGGGAGGAGACACGTGGGGCGGCGCGCGCGGCGCATGCGCAGAGCCCCGCCCATCTCGGCCCGCCATTGGCTGGCGCTCGCTGGCGTGGGCGGAACTTCCGGTGCCACCGAGCGTCCCGGAGCGAGCGCCGCACCCGCCGCGCTCTGCGCCCCCCAGCGGCCCGGCGGTGCAAACCCTCCGCGACCCCGAAAAATGGGGGGTGGGAGATACCCAAAACCACCCCAAAATCACCTCAAAAGCACCCAAAAATCAACCCCCAGCCGACCGGGAGAGCCACACACATGGAGAACAGGGCAGGGGGCGGGCATTTATTGGGGTTGTGGAAATGGGCCGTGGGACTCCCTTGAATTTTGGGGCGTCCCCTCGGATTTGGGGAGGGGTCCCCCCGGATTTGGGGGAGGGTCACTGCTTCTGCTGCAGCGCCTCCTTGCGCGCCGCGTCCTGCAGCAGCTGTGTGTCCACCTCGTCGGCCGGGAGCTGGACATAGCGAACCACGGAGCCGCGGATGAAGCAGTTCTTGACCGAAAGCTAGGGGGGGGGGGGGAGCAGAGACCCCCTGAGACCCCCGAATTCCCTGAGACCCCCCCCCCTCCGATCCCCTGAACTCACCGAGACCCTCCCAAAATCACTGAGATTCCCCCTGAGACCCCCAGACCCCTCCAGACCCCCTCTGCCCCACCCAGAACCCCCTTAGGCCCTCCCAGCCTCCCCCAGACCCCCCCCGGCCCCCCGGACACCCCCCCGACCCCCCGGACCCCAGACCCCTCACCATGTGCGGGGTACTTCTCGGGGTCGGTGACGCTGATGTCGGTTAGTTTGATGTTCAGGTACTGGGGGGGGAGCAGGGGGGGTCAGAGGCCTCTCCAAAGCCCCTCCAGAGCCCCCCGGGGCCCCCCCGGGGACCCCCACTCACCTGATCGACGGAGTGCAGGGTCCCGCAGATGCTGGGGAGAGACACGGGGGGGTTTGGGGGGACCCTGGGAGTTTTGGGGGGTCGCAGGGGGGTCCAGGCGGGGTTTGGTGGGGGCGTTGGGAGGGGGATGCACGGGGGGCTGGGGGGTCTCTATGGGGTCCCCGGGGGGGGGATATGGGGGGGCTTATGGGGGGTCTATGGGGGGCTTTGGGGGGTACCGGGGGGGGTTCCTGAGGATGCCCATGGGGGGGGTCCCGGAGAGTTTTATGGAGGGTCTGGAGGAGTCCCTGGGGGTCCGTTCGGGGGGGGTCTGTGGGGGTCTCTATGGGGGTCCCGGGGGGGTTCTGGGGGTCCCGAGCCTCCCCCTCACCTCAGGTCGTTCTTGAGCTCCACGACCACGTCCTTCCCCACCAGGGACTTGAAGAAGGAGTAGAACAGCTGGGGGGGGGACATGGGGGGTCAGGGGGGCTTTGGGGGGGGGTCACGGGGGGGCTCGGGGGTCCTGGGGGGGGTCCTGGAGTCCGGAGGGGTCGGGGAGCGGCACGGGGCGATCAGAGGAGGAGCATTGGGGGGGGGGTGGGGGGTGGGGAGGACAGGAGGGCCGGGGGCGTCCCGGCGACACGCGGGGGACACAGCGGGGTCCCGGGGGGGGGGACACGAGAGGGTGGCGGTGGCCGCGGGGCGGCTCAGGGGGGTCCCGGGGCGGGCCAGGGGGTTCAGGAGGGGTCGAGGGGGGACACGGGGGGTGCTCGGGAGGATCGCGAGTCGAGGGGGGGGCGCGGGGGGGGCCCCGAAACCCCCCCGGCACCGGGACCCCCGCTCACCATCGCCGCCCGCCGGAGCGCGCCACGCAGGCCCCGCCCCCTTCCGCCGCCACCGAGGCCCCGCCCCCGCCCCGCCCCCGCCCAATCCCCGCCCGCGCTCCCCGCGGGGCCCCGCCCCCCGCGCGATCCCCGCCCAATCCCCGCCCGCGCTCCCCGCGGGCCCCGCCCCCCGCGCGATCCCCGCCCAATCCCCGCCCGCGCTCCCCGCAGGCCCCGCCCCCGCCCCGCAGAGGGTCCCGCCCACTCATCGGGGCCACGCCCACCCGGTGGAAACCACGCCCCCGCGGGGGTGGCGGGAAATGACTCACCCGCCCCCGCTCCGGGTCAAAGGTCACGGGGACAGCAGGGACACGGGGGTCCCGTGACCCGAGTGACCACAGTGACCCTCCTGTAACTCCCCTGTGGCCCCCCCTCAGGGAGCCCCGCAATGACCCCAGTGACCCCCGGTGGCCCCCCTGTCACCCTTCTGTGATCCCCCGGGACTCCCCAGTGACACCCTGAGACCCCCTGGGACCTCCCAGCCCCTGTCCCTTTGTCCCCCCTGTGTCCCCCAATGTCCCCTGTCCCAAGATCTCCATGTGCCCTCTCTGTCCCCATGTCCCCTCCCAGCATCCCCATGTCCCCCCTGTCCCCAAATCCCCACATCCCCCTGTCTCCCCATGTCCCCCTGCCCTCCGTGTCCCCCAAGTCCCCCGCAGTGTCCCCAAGTCCCCGCAGTGTCCTAATGTTCCCCCACATGTTCACATATCTCCGTGTCCCCAAGTCCCCCCCAGTGTCCCCATATTCCCCCCCCCCATGTCCCCCACGTGTCCCCTGTCCCCGTGTCGGTCCCGTGTCCCCTCCTCAGCCACCCCCACCCACGCGGGGCCGGGTGGGGACCGGGAGAACCGGCCCCACTGCCGGTGATGGCACCGGCCCCGTCACCGACCTGTCACCGACCTGTCACCTGCCCCTGTCACCTGCCCCTGTCACCTCCCCGGCTGCGGGGATTTAAGGGCGGCCCCAGGGCCACCCCGGCACCGACGGAGCTGCCGGTGAGTGGGGACGGGGACCGGGGACAGCAGGGACAGAATGGGGACAGGGAGGGGACCGGGTGGGGGGAGGACAGGGACACTGGGATGGGACGGGAACAGGATGGGGACATCGGGACAGGGTTGGGCACAGGGATATTGGGATGGGGACAGGATGGGGGACATTGGGAGGGGGATGGAGACAGGACAGGGACAGGGTTGGGGACACGGGGACAGGTCAGGGGCATTGGTATGGGGACAGGGATGGGGACATGAATGGGACAAGGGGAAAGGTCGGGGACAGGGACATGGGGACACAGGGCTGGGGACAGGTCAGGGACGTTGGGAACGTGGGGGTGGGGACACACGGACAGGGTGGGGACATGGGGACAGGATGTGGGGACAGGGCTGGGACACGAAGGATGTGGGGATGAGGACATGGGGACGGGGTGGGGACAGGGACACGGGGACACAGGGATGGGACAGGATGGGGACAGGGAGGGGACAGGACGGGGACACGAGAACAGGGATGGGGATGCAGGGATGGGGACACGGGGATGGGGACAGGGAGGGGACAGGGATGGGGACAGGGATGGGGACAGGGAGGGGACACGGGAATGAGGACAGGACAGGGAGGCGACACGGAGACAGGGACGGGGGGATAAGGACGGGGACATGGGCAACAGGCAGAACCCAGGGACGGGGGGCAGGACGAGGTGGGGGGCTGTGTCCCCCCGGCCCTGTCGCCGCTGATGTCCCCGCTGATGTCCCCGCTGTCCCCAGGGATGTGTGCTGGTGCCCAGTGTCTGCTGAACCTCCTGCGGCTGGGTCTGGGGGGTCATCAGGGGCCTCTGGGGGGGCCACGGAGGTGAGAGGGGGGGCCCATGAGGGGACACTGGGGGGACACCCAGGGAGGAGGGGACAGTGACACGGGAGGACCCCTGGGACCCGCGGGTGGGGGCACCAAGAGGCCGCCTGGGCAGGGGGGGTGCGGGGGGTGTCCCGGGGGGGGGGGGGGGGACAATTGGGACCCCCGGGGGGAGGGGGAGGCACTCATGGAGGGGGGCGGCCCTGGGGACACGGGGGGGGTCGCGGGAGGAGGAGATGACCGGGGGGGAATGGGGGGGTCAGGGATCAAGGGCGGGGCTGAGGTCAAAGGTCACCGCTGACCCCCTCTCCCCCCTCCTCCAGCGACCCCCCCGCCCCCCGCGGCCGAGAGGACGGCGATGGTTCCGGGCAAGGAGGACTGAGACCCTCGGGACCCCCCCGGGACGCCCCCGGCCCTCCCCGCGCTGAATAAACGCCCTTGAGCCGTGCCCGGCTTTGAGCGATTTTGAGGCTTCCCGGGGTGGGGGGAGACGGGGGTTCGGGATGAAACAAAGATTTAATTAGAAAATTAAATAGAAAAGTCAAAATTAAATAGGAACTGTATAGAAAGTGAAATCAGAGATCAAACAAAAAGTTAAACGAAAATAAAAAAGATATAAACCCGAATAAAGCTAAACGAAAAATAAATAAGAAAGAAACACTAAATAAAAATCCAATAAAATTTATAAAGAAGCGAAAAATAAATAGAGAATTTAATCTGAAAATTAAAGAAAAGATTGAGTTACAAATCAAAGAAGAACGTTAAATACAAAAGTCAAATAAAGGATTCAAACCCTTCAAATACCCCGTAAATGTTTAAATTGTCCCGACACTGAATCCCGACAATTCCCGTGCTGCGCCCGCGGAATTCCCGGCTGGAATCGCCGCTCCCGGACCCTTTGGGGCATTTTGGGGTGGTTTTGGGGCCGGGGGAAGAAACGACGCCGCAAGCCGGGATAATTCCCCAAATCCCCAACTTTCTGACCTAAACCCGATTTTTTCCCCCAATCCCGATTTATTTTCCCCCATCCCGATTTTTCCCCCCAAATCCCGGGTTTTTCCCCCTCGGGGTAGGAAAGGGTTAAAGTTCCGTGTCCCCCCCTTGTCCCCCCCCGGTCCTCGCTCGGGAACAAAGCCGGGAATGTCCCGGTGGGATTCGCCCCCCCCCCCCCCCCCCCCCCCCCCCCCCGCGCGACATTCCCGGGATTTTCGGGGCCGGGGGGGGAATCCCTGAGCTCCCCCCCCCGCCTTTTCCCAGCGGGATGGACCCAAACCCGAGGGAATTCATTAAAAATCTCCGCGTTTGTCTCTCGCACTGGGGCAAGCTGGGGGAAAACTGAGGGGAAAAACCCAGAATTGGTTTTGGGGGGGGGTTCGGTTGGGATTTTCCCCCCCCCCCCGCGCTCGATGGCCCATCGGGAGCGGCTGATGGACCATCGCGACAGGCCCGCGGGCGTCGTTGTCACCTGGGGGAGGTCATTGTCACCTGGGGGAGGTCATTGTCACCTGGCGACAGCGCGGGGGGAGGGAGGGAGGAGTTTTTCCAGCATTCCCCCTTTTTTTTAACCCACATTCCCTCTTTTTTTTGGCCCGAATTAACCCGTTCTTGTCCAGGATCCGCCCTCTTTTGACCCGAATTCCCCCTTTTTTAATCCAAATTCTCCCTTCCTTGTCCCAAATCCCCCATTTTTGACCTAAATCTCCCTTTAATTTGACCCGAATTCCTCCTTTCAGACCCGAATTCCCCTTTTTTGTCCCAAATCCCCGGCGTTCGTCCCCTCCCGGACCTGGGGGTCTCCTCCATCCTCGGCGGTCCCTGCACGGCTCCACGACATTCCCACGACATTCCCACGACATTCCCACGACATTCCCACCTCCCTCCACCGTTCTCGCCTGGACCCACAACTCCCCCTCCCCCCCCCAAGCCCACCTTCCCTCGGGGTGGGGGTCCCAGCGCGGCCGTGACGTAGAGATGACGTCACTCGCCCCCCGAGGCCGCCCCCTCCCCCCCCGTCCCCCGGCGCCCGCAGGTCCCGGAGCCTCTCCGGGAGTTCGGGACCCCCCCAAAGACCCCCAGATTCCCCCCAAAAAAACCCTCCCAGGGCTCCCCCCGTCATGACCGAGCCGCAGGTAGGGCTGGGGGGAGGGGGGAGCACGTGGGGGGCTGGGGGAGTTGGGGGGGGGGGCTCCGCATCCCTGAGGTGAAACTTTTTAATTTATTTATTTATTTTCCGTTTTCTTAAGAAAAGTTTTTTTTCCCGGTTTTGGTCTCTTAATTCGGGTTTTAAAAGTTTTCTTAAAATTTTAATTCTCGGTTGCTTCATTTTATTACACTTGATTTTATTCTATTTTACCTTGTTTCATTTTATTTCATTTAGTTTTATTTCATCTTATTTTATTTTGTTTTGTTTTGTTTTATTTTGTTTTACTTAATTTTTTTTCATTTCGGATTAGTTTATCTTGTTTTACTTTATTTCATTTTATCTTTATTTCGTCTCTTTTTATTTTATTCCACTTTATTTCACCTCGTTTAATTTAATTTAATTTAATTTTACATAGCTTTCTTTTCTTTCATTTAAATTCATCGGGTTTTTCATTTCGTTTGTGTTTGGGTTTTTAAATTTCATTTCGTACCGGGCGTTGAATTTCCCATTTTTGTCTTTCAACATTTATTTCTACCTCCGCTCTTTATTTTCTTCTCTTTTAAATTTCGGGGTTTTGGATGCTTTTTGGTTGCCGTTTTTTCTTTTTTCCTTTAAATTTTGGGTCTTTTGCTCCTTTTTTCACCTTCCCCCCCCCCTCCCTCCCCAGGTGCCCGAGGTGCTCCAGGAGGTCACGGTCACCACCGAGCGCCCCCCCGGCTCCCCGGAAGGTTGGGACCCCCCCCAAAAATCTCCCCATGCCTCCATTCCCCTTTACCCCCAAATTCCACCCCCCCGCCCCCCCATCACACCCTCAAAATCTCACCCGAAATGTCCCCAAATCTCCCCCCGGGGGCTCTGGGGGGCTCCGCTGACCCCCCCGCTTTGCCCTCCCCCGCAGGAGCCCCCGACTGGGCCCCCCCGGGGGGCGTTTGGGGGGGTCCCGGCCAGGACGAGGAGGAGGAAGAGGAGGAGGAGGAGGAAGAGCGGGCGAGGCCCCTCCTGCGGCTCTGGGGGGCCTGGGGGGGCTCCGGCGCCTCAGGTGAGGGACGGGGAGGCACTGGGGGGCCTGGGGGTGTCAGGGAATTGGGGACACTGGGACGGACTAGAGGGCACTGGGGGGGGTCGGGACTGGGGAACTGGGGGGAACTGATGTGACTGGAGGGGACGGGAACTGGTGTGACCGTGGGCTGGGGGGGGTGAAGGCAACCCCTTTTTGGGGTGATTCAGTCCTTTGTTGGGCTCCTCAACCCATTTTTCGGGGTGATTCGATCCCTTCTGGGGAAGTTTCCACCCCTTTAGAGCGTTTCAACCCCTTCTCGGGCACCTCGACCCCTTTTTGGGGTGGTTCAGCCCCTTTTTCTGAGGTGATTCAATCTCTTTTGGGGCACTTCAGCCGCTTTTTGGGGCATTTCAATCCCTTTTCGAGCGTTCTGTGGCACTTTAACCCCTTCTGGGAGTGATTCTGCTCTTCCTTTGGGGCACTTCAACCCCTTTTTTGATCGTTTCAAGCCCTTTTTTGGGCTGACCAAACGCCTTTTCACGGCGCTCCCCTCCTGACCCCCGTTCCCAGCCAGCTCTAGACACAAACGCCCTTTTCCTCCCATTTTTTTCCCCTTTTCCCCCCTTTTCTCCCTCATCGCCCTGCAGACGACGGGTGGCCGAGCGCTGCCGAGGCCGAGAGCTCCCGCGACGGCTTCGAGGATGCCGAGGACCCTCGGGGGACGCCCCGGCGGGACCCCCCGGACCCGGTCCGCCCCACCTGCGAGCTCTGCGGGAAAAGCTTCACCTCGGACTCGTCCCTGAGCCGCCACCTGCGCGCCCACCCGGGCGGGGCCCCCTTCAGCTGCTTCCGCTGCCGCAGCGCCTTCCCGTGCGGGGCCGCGCTGCGGGAGCACCTGGGCACGCCGTGCCAGCCCCGGCCCCCACAAGTGCCGCTCCTGCCCCAAGCGCTTCGCGTCTGCCCGCTCGCTGCAGAAGCACCGGCGCGTCCACCTGGACGGGGCCCTGAGCTGCCCGGACTGCGGCAAGACCCTCATGTCCAAGGCGTCGCTGGTCACCCACCGGCGCATCCACACCGGGGAGCGCCCGTTCGCCTGCCCGGACTGCGGGAAGAGCTTCATGGCCACCAAGTCGCTCAGCAAGCACCGGCAGTCGCAGCACAGCGCCGGCGGCTTCATCTGCACCGACTGCGGCAAGAGCCTCTCGTCGCATCCCGCGCTGGTCACGCACCGGCGCATCCACACCGGGGAGCGGCCCTACGAGTGCCCCGACTGCGGCAAGGGCTTCATGGCCGTCAAATCGCTCAGCAAGCACCGCAAATCCCACCGGGACGGGGCCGCGGGAGCCCCGCCCGCGCCGTGCCCCGAGTGCGGCGACAGCGGAGCGGCCGCGCCCTGCCCGCACCGCCGGCGGCCCCTAGGGGACAGCCCCGAGCGCGGCGCGGGGGTCCCGGCCGCCCCCCCGGCTCCGCTGCGGCCCCTCGGGGACAGCCCCGAGGTCCCGGCCGCCCCCCCGGCTCCGCTGAGGCCCCTCAGGTGTCCCCGCCACGCGTGCGAGGACTGCGGGAAGGCGTTCCGGGACGGGGCCGCGCTGCGCCGGCACCGGCGCATCCACACCGGGGAGAAGCCGTACGGCTGCACCGAGTGCGGGAAGAGCTTCCGCGCCAGCTCCAGCCTCGTCATCCACCGGCGCATCCACACCGGCGAGAAGCCGTACCCCTGCTCCCACTGCGCCAAGAGCTTCATGTCCAGATCGTCCCTCATGAAGCACCTCCGGACCCACCTGCGCAAAGAGCTGCCCGAGGGGCCGCGGCCCTGACCGGGCATTCCCGGCGCCGCCGGGTGGGGCCCAGCCCTGGATGTTGGGTGCCGAGCCCCAGGGATCGTTCGGATTTCGGTGCCTGCCTCAGGGACTGATGGACAAATCCTGGGTGCCCACCTCAGGGATTGATGGAAAAATTTGGGTGCCCACCTCAGGGATCGATGGAATTTTGGTGCCTGTCCCAGGGCTGGAGATGCTCCTGTATATCCAACTCCTCTTTTAGAGGCTAAAAAGCCTTTTTTTAGCTTCCCACCACCACAACCATTCCAGTATCCAAAGTGGAGGCACCGGAGGCGGGGGGGGGTCTCTGTTCCCCTGAGGGTCACTCCATCTGGATTGTGTTTTTATGGATATGGCGTGTCCCAAACCCACGTTTCCTTCCCCAATTTCCCCTGCTCCAAAATGAAGTGAAATAAAGCAGAATTGGGATTTTGGGAAAGTGGGGTTGTGACTTGATGGCTCAGGGCTGGGATGGGAATGTGGGACCCCCATGGGGACAAGCTCCCCCTCTCCAGGAGCCCATCCTGGGGGGCTCCAGAGGGACCCCCGGGGTGGGGAGGGGTTGGGACGGCGGGATTGGGGTGAAATTCGCTCATTGTGATGATGCCGAGCCCAGTTTCCCCCTGGTTCCGTTCCTGGGGAATCCCAAAAATAGGGGAGGGAGCCTCCTCCGGATGTGGTGCCCCCTCGCACGCGCTCCAGCTGCGCCCAAAATTCCAGTGGCAGCGGTGGGATTCGAACCCACGCCCCCGCAGGGACTGGAGCCTTAATCCAGCGCCTTGGACCGCTCGGCCACGCTACCCTGGAGGGGGCAGGGCAGCGCCCCAGGATCCGACCCAAAATTTGGGAATTCAGGCGAATTCATCAGTGGGGGAGCAAAGGGGGATGGGAGAGGGCAAGGGTCCCCCCGGTCCTCCCCAGCCCCCCGGACTCCCGTATTTTGGGTAGGGTCCCTTCCGGCCCCAAATTCCCGAGGTTTCACATCAAACCAGCTGGAGAAAGGAATCCAAGTCTCAGAGAGTTTTGCAGGGTTTATTTTGGGAGAGGATCCCGTGGTCACCCCCTGGGGGGACACGGGACACCAGTTCAGGCTTTGCTGGTGGCCACGGATGAGCAGGGAGGGAATGATGAGGGATTCAGCAGGGAACGACCACGGATTCAGCAGGGACCCCTGGAAGCGCTGGGAAGGTGGGGATCACGGTGTCTGTCCATCCACAGCAGCCCTGATCCACCCATGCTCGGCTCAATCCTCCACGAATCCCAGTATTAGAGCTCCCAGTTCCTCACTGGGATCCCCTGGTGCAGTGACCGTGGAGCTCTGGCATTCCTGTCCCCTCCTCTGCTCTTCCCGAGAGCATTCCCGAGAACATTCCTGTCCCAGTCTGAGTCCTTCCCAACAGCATTCCCATCCTGGTCTATGTTCTGTCTCCCTCCTTCCCAGAGCATTCCCACCCCATTCCCCCTCCTTCCCAGAGCATTCCCATCCCATTCTCCCTCCTTCCCAAAGCGTTCCCATCCCAGTGTCCATCCCAGTTTGTGCCACTGGTGTCCAGATCAAGGTCGGGGCCTCCTCCTGTCCCTCCAACCACCTGCTCCTCCCTGAGCTCTCCATCCCTGGGCAGAATTCCCTGAATTCCGGGGTCACTGGATGAGGGAGAGGGAGCCCAGCTCCCGCAGAACCAGAACCCAGAACCCAGGATGTGCTCCCTGGCTCAGGAATTCCATGGAATCACTGGACGATGGAGATGACCCCCATCTCCAGCCAGGACCAGGGGCTGGACACTCCCCGGCTCAGGATCCCAGGATCACTGGATGCGGGATTCTGGGATCACTGGACAAGGGAACGCCGGGATCACCGGACAACGGAAATCGCCTGCAGCTCCAGCCAGGACCAGGGCTGCAGGCGCTCTCCTGTGAAGGGCTCTGCATTCCACGGCATCACTGGACGATGGAAATCTCTCCCAGCTCCAGCCAGAACCAGGGCCGGACGCGCTCCCCGGCGAAGGCGGTGGCCGGGAAGGCGAACAGGGGTGTCGGGCTGCGGCTGTCCCCGTCGAAGAAGGCCACGCGGCCGCCGTCGTAGTCCAGGGCCACTCGCAGGCGGCGGGGGACGCGCGGCAGCGGCAGCGGCGTCGGGGGGGCTCGTGAGGGCGCGGCCCAGGCCTCCCCAGCGCTGCAGGGCCCAGACGCCGTCCCCGGGCCCGAAGGCCGGGCCCTGGCGTGGCACCGACTCCCGGCTGACCCCCACGGCGCAGAACGGCCCCTCGGCCACGTCCACGGTCCAGGTGTGGCGGCCCGAGGTGAAGCCGGGGGTGCCCAGCGCGCAGGGCGCGGCCGTGAAGCGCTCGGGGCCCGCCGGGGGCTCGGGGCCGCCGTAGGCCCAGCGCGCCCCGAGCCCGTCCGGAGACAGCACCAGGCGAGGGTGGGACGTGAGCGGGTCCAGGGTGACCCGGGCTGGGAATTGGGAGGCATTGGGGTGGGGAAAAGGGAGGAAAAGGAGGGGAAGGAGGGTGGGGAAAAAGGGGGGGGCGGGGGGGGGGAAGAAGGGGAGGAAGGAGAGGGGAAAGGAGAGAAGGAAACAGGAAAGGGGAAATGGGGAAAGGGGGGGAAAGGGGGAGAAGGGAAAGGGGGGAAAAGGAGAAGAAAGAGGGGAAAGGAGAGGAGGAAGAGGGAGGAAAAATGTCAGGAAAAGAGGGGGGAAAAAGAGAAAAAGGAGGAAAGGGGGAAAAAGAGGGATAAAAGGGGATAAAAGGAGATGAAACCAGGCAAAAGTCCCCAGTTCTGCCCCTTTCCATCCTTCTTTCCCACAAAGACTCACCCACTTTTTCTTCCTCTTTCCCTAAAACCACACAATTAATAGAGGAATCCTCGGTGACGGCTCCGAGTGGGAGCCAAAGGTTGGGAAGGGAGGGAGGGAAGGAGGTGAAAACACTCACGGTGCTCCTCGAGGCACCACCCTGCCAGGGAGAGCAGGAAATCATCAAATATTGGAAATAAGAGGGGATAAAATAGAATTTAAAAAGTAAAATAGAATAAAACCCAATAAAATAGAAAAAATAAAATTAAAAAAAAAAATAGAATAAAATAGATTAAAATAGAATCAAACCAGCCCCAGGACAGGACACTCACAGATCCTTATTCGGGATTCCTCTGAAAGGAATGAATCAATGAAGAAATTCAGGATAAAAATGCTTCTCTGTATCATTAATTTATGCAATTAATGAAATAGAAGAGTTTTCCCCCAGCAGCCCCAGGACTCACCGAGCTCCGTGTTAAGCTCCGCTGGAAAAGGAGGAAAAGGGAGAACTTCCATGAGGGGCCGCAGGGATCTGACAGAAATTCCCATTTTGGGAGGAACTGGACACTCACCAATTTGTCTGTCCCGTTGTTCTGTGGAAAATTGGACAAAATCCAGGATAATGTTACAGTTGCAGTATTTAAAATATTATCACACATCAAATACCAATAAAATATATACCAATATCTAAATAAAATTTAGAAAACATGAACATAACTAGAATATTTTAATAAAATCGGTAACAAAATACAAAAATGACAGATTTTGTATTTATAAGCTACAGTAAATACAACCATTAGAACACAACAAATGTGTTATTATTTATAATAAATAATATCTTAAATGTGTAATGTTCCATTTTTCCTGAATTTCCCTCACCGAGCGCCTCCGACAGCTCCGCTGGGAAGAGGAAAACCCAAAATTCCTCAGTTTCATGGGGCTCATGATCAGAATGAACCAAAATTCCCAAATTTGTGGAATTTCAGGGTGGGGGAGGGGGCACACGCACCGATCCTGGCGTCTCGATCTCCTGGGATGGGAAAGAAAAGCAGGAAAATTGAAATAATCGCAGAAGAAATCCCCTCTGCTGGTTCCCGCATCCTGGGGGGGAAATCCCGGGATTAGAGTCAGAACCAAATCCTTTCTTTTAAATGAAAATCTCAGATTTCAAATCAACAGCCTTAGTTTTTTAATCCAAATCCCAGGTTTTATATCCACACCCTGAATTTTAATTGAAAATCCCAAATTTTAAATCAAAATCTTTTAACTTTTAATCAAAAACTCTGATTTTAATTCCAAAATCTCAAACTTCAATTTAAAAAAACCCCCTAATTTTAAATCCAAATCCTGCCCTGCTCCTCCCACCCTGGGATTTGGGAATTCTGGACTCACCCAGCACCGCCCTGAGCTCCTCTGGGAAACCAAAGGGAAATGGGGTTAATTTGGGATATTTTTTCCTTTCAGCTCCACCCCAGAAATGGGAACTGAACCCACCAAGGTTTTTGTCGACTTCCCCTGGAAACAGGGAAGGAAAAAACAAAGTTAAAATAATTTTAAATGATTTCAAATTATTAGACATGATGCTGGTTATTGTTATTATTACTACTACTACTACTATTACGATTCACTTTAAGATTAATTTCTGGCCACGAAAAAACTCAGAAAATGCTCAAAAAAGGGGTTTTTTAAGGGGTTTAAAAGGAAAATTCAATAATTCCATACCAGGATCTTCCATGACTTTGCCTGGAAAGAGGAGAAAAACAGGAATTTCCATTGGGATCTGGTGATTCCCCACATTATCCTCCTCCCCTCCCTTCTTCACCATCAAATACCCAAACTCCCCCATTTCAACCTTAAAACTGGGGAGAAAGGGAAAAAGCAGCTTCTGGCCACACTGGAAAACGGAGGTATTGGGCAATTTTCAGTAGGGAATTTTGGTGACATTTTTTCCACTGATTTGTTGGGGAAACAGCCCAAGTTCAGCAGGAAAATGGGGAAAAAAAGTGTGGATTTGGTGCTGGAAAAGAGAACGACTCACCCGGTTCTCCCAGTTCTACTGGTTCCTTTTCCTCTTCTTCCTCTTCTTCCTCTTCTTCCTCTTCTTCCTCTTCCTCTTCTTTCTCCTCTTCCTCTTCTTCCTCTTCTTCCTCCTCTTCCTCTTCTTCCTCCTCTTCCTCCTCTTCCTCTTCCTCCTCTTCCTCCTCTTCCGGTTCTTCTTCCATTTCCTCAGGGAGTTCACCTGAAAAGAGTTAAAAAATAGGGAACTGTGGTGGTCGGAAATTAAAATGAAACCCACACAGGTATAAAAATAAGGGTTAAAAATTCAAACTAAAAACATAGAATAAACATGAATTGTATGAACACAACTGCTGTGAATTCCATCATTCCCAACTCCCTGGGAATTCCCCAAATCCCGGAGAAGGGCAGGACAATCTCATGTACCAACTTCTCCCTCCTTCAGTGCCTCTGCAAAAAAAGAGGAAAAGGTGAGACACAAATTTTCCTTCCCTGTCCCCATTTTTTTTCAGGATTCTCCCTATTGCCCTGTTAATTTTTTCCTGGGAATTCCTGCTGCTTTTAATGACTTCCTTTTTAATTCACTCCCACCGTGATCTCCAATCCCATATTCCCAAATCCAATTATGAAAAAAACCCTAAAAAAACCCCAAAATCCCAGATCCTTTTTGGAAACGGAATAAAAGCCACTCACCAAGCTCCTCCCTTAGTTTTCCTTAAAAAGAGGAAAATAAAATTATTTTGGATCCATGTTTTCCTTTCCCAAGAATACAAAATCCCCTGAGTTGGGCAGAGACTTTATGCCTCTCAATTCCATTTTTTTAAACATAATTTAATTAATTTTGGGACTTTTTGGGCCAAAATTCTGAGCCAAAATGGCAGCAGGGACATCATGGGTGTGAATTCCCAAATCCCCAGGGATTGCTCCCAAAATCCAACGGCACTTACTGATAACAGAGTCCTGTTCTCCTGAAAATAAAGCAGAAGAAGGATTAAAAATGGGATAAACCCCTGATTTCCTGCAATTTTAGAGTCAGGGAAATAAAAAAAACCCAGTTACACCCCCCCTAACTCCAAAAATCTCTATTTTTATTTTTTAATCCTGGATATTTATGAGGGGGAAACTCCAAAATCGGGTAAATTTTGTGTTTAGAAATGGGGGCTTGTGCCCCAAAATGAGAGTTTGGGACAAAATGGGGTTTGGGACCTTTAAATTGGCCTCAAGAATAAGACCTCAAAAATTTAGGCCTCAAAGATTGGGTTTTTGAGGCCTAAAAATTGGGATCTGGACCTAAAAAATGGGGTTTGAGACCCTTAAAAGGGAGGCGTGTTAATTACTAATTAAATCAGACATATTTTGGGGAGAGAATTCCCATTTTCCAAAACTTACGTGCTGCCAATTCCTTCTCCTCTGCACACAAAAATGGAAATTATTGCCAGGTTATCAACACATTATTAATTATTATTACTCACTATTTCCCATTATTACCATAGTATTAACATTTTTCCCCATTATTCCCCATTATTTCCATTTTTCCTCCAAGATTTTCCTCCCGCCTCCAGGGATTTTGCTGATATTTTTCCCCAAATTCCCTCTTAATTATAATTTCTCTGCACCTTAATTAATTGGCACTCACCCAGCAGCTCCTTCAGGTGCCCTGGGGGAAGCAGAGAGAAACTAATTAAAACTAATGACACCAAATTTATTGATACAATTCAATGTATAAATGATTTTAGTCATTATAGATTTATAAATATACACTGGTTTTATGGTTATAGAACATAAATAGAAGTATAGATATAGATATAGGTATAAATATATGTATAAATATAAGTATAAATACAAGTATAAGTACAAGTATAAATATAAGTATAAATATAGATATAAATATAAATACAAATACAAATCTCTGACTTACTGATCTCAGCTTCATTTTCCCCTAAAGGAATAAAAGGATTAAAATAAATAATTATTTTAAAACGTCCAAAATTGAAATAATTCTAAAAAAAATTCAAAAAATTCTAGAAATTCTTTCTGCTTCCTTCATCCCTAAAAATCCCTGGAGCTGGTCCCGAGTACTCACGGATCTGGGTGTCCCGGGCCTCTAAATGAACAAAAATAGGGATAATTATTATTATTCCTGAATATTAAAAGTGATGTTTAAATTTTTATCTTAATGATGCATTTTTTTAATCCATATTTATTTCAGCTTTTGCACCTGCACCTCTAGACTCAATGAAAATCCAGATTTCCCCCTGAAACCCATCAGATTTTCATGGAAAATGCCCCAAAAAAGGAGGGAAAATTCCTCACCCAGTTCTGCCTCGTGTTGCTCTGGGAGGGAGAGAAGAGGGAGAAAAGAGGGAGAATGGGAATTTCCAAAGTTGGTTCAGAATGGGGTGGAATTGTCAATGAATTATTCCATAACTGTTAAAAATTACTTCATCCTGGAAATTAAAAATTCAGGCACTTACGGAGCTTTTTCTTGAAGACCTCTGGAAACAAAAACAGGGGAAAATTGATAATGATAATGATAATAACAATAACAACAGTAATAATCCCCAATGCCAATTTTTTACCCAATTTCCACCCAAACTGAAGATTAACGGGATCAACTCACCCACATCAGCTGTGAGTTCCCCTGAAAAACAAGGAAAAAAAGGAATTTTGAGACCGAATTTTCACTTTTCCCGCAGCCCCAGTGAGGGGGAATTGGGGATTTTCTCCCCAAAAGTTCACCCCAGCATTTCCTGGGGTGGAAACTGCCGCAAACTCACCGATTTTCGTGTGTCGCTCGCCTGGAAACGACGGGAAAAGATCCGGATTTGGGGTTATTTCGGATGAATTAATGAGCGATGGAATTAACGAGGGGCAGAGGCCGGAGGGGACTCACCGAGTTCCACCGTGAAGATTCCTGGAAGCAGCAAATCCCGTTAATTCCCCGATGGATTTTCCCCCCTCCCAGCTCCTCCCATGGGGTTTTCCTCCTGTTCCTTTTCCCTTTTCCCCCCAAATTCAGGCTCAGCCCCGCCGGCGCCGCGATGCCGGGGGGTTGTCTCCCCAAATTCTGGGGAACTGGGGGATTCCAGCGTTCCCATGGTGCTGGGGTGGGAGTCAAACTCACGGATGGTGGCGTCGCACTTGGCTGGAAGAAACACAAAATTAAAATTCAAATCTGTGTTCTGGCTCCTCTTCCCCCTTTTCCCCATCACTCACCGAGCTCTGCTCGGAGCTTCCCTAAAGACAGAGAAATAAAGTGAATAAATTCCAGTGATAGAGTCCAACCGTAATTGAAACAGAATGATCAATATAATCAACCTTAGTCATTAATAGAGTCGATTTTAGTAATTAATATGATCAACTTTAGCCATTAGGAGAACCGATTTTTACCAGAAATATTCACTAAGAGTGAATATATTAGATCTTAAGTGTGGATACAATGAATTTTCATCATTAACGCCGTCAAAATGTTATTGATGCAACCAAAATAGTAATGATTAAATTGTTATTAATTCGATTCTTATTAAATATGAATTCATTATTAGGGTGGTGTTATTGTGTATTAGTTTATTATTAATATTAATGGGTTCTAACTGGGAGGAACCCTCCAATCCCAGCAAATCTCCCACTTGGAGCTGTGTCGGGGGTGGGACTCCCAAAATTTGGGGCGAAAAAAGAGGGATTGGGGCCCGGTAGCTGCAGGGGGATGAAATTCTGAGGAATTTGGGAATTCTGGCACTTACGGAGCCCGGAGTCGCGCTCGGCTGCGGGAGAGGGAGGGAAAAGCACCAAAAATCAGCATTTTGGGGTCATTTTTTACCTCCTCCCTCCCCGAGGATAAAACCAAAGCCAAAAAGCTCCAAGAATTTCCCTCATTCTGAATTTTCCTTCCAATAAAGGAGATTTCCAATTTCCTGCTGTTTTTATTCATCGTTTCATCCCTAAGAAAGGAAATTTCTCATTTTGTCTTGGTTTATATTCCAAATTTTCCTGATGAATATTTGTCATTTTCCTACATTTTCCATTTCTAACGTTCCCAATTTACCGGATTTTCCATTTCTAATTTTATTTGTAATAAATAATATTTCTAACTTTATTAAGCCACAGCACTAATTAATAAAACAGCCGTAAACCCTCTCAAAAATGTTAATTAAAGCTGTCCATACCCAGCAGCGCCGTGAGTCTTCCTATGGGATGAGGGAAAAGAGGGATTAATCCAGGAAAAGCAACAGAATTGACCCAGAAATGAGGAGTTGAAGCCCAAAATCATCAAATGAGGTGGAAAATGAGGAGCGGGACTCACGGATTTCAGCGGCGAGCTTGGCTGTGGAGGAAAAACCAGATTTGTGGTTACTTGGGGTTTTTCTCCGAGGGAATTACACAAATTTGGGTGAAAACTGGGGGAAAATTGACTTATTTCCAGTTTTTTCCCAGGACGGGATCAAGGAGGATCTGGCTGCCCCAAAACAAGGGGGTTTTACCCCAAAACCAGCAGGAAAAATGGCACTCACTGATTTTCCGGTCACGTTCCTCTGGGAAGAAGAGGAGAAGAGGGGAAAAAAAGCAGGAAAATGAGAATTAGGAAACAATTCCTTCATTTCTGGGTCAGTTCTGTTGTGGTCCCAGAGTGCCTGGACCAGGAATGGGGATATTTCCCCCCAAAATTCCTTTAAAATGAGGATTTTCTATTGAAATCATCTGGGGGGGGGGCTTGGACTTACTGAGTTTGGCATTGGATTCACCTAAAAAACAGGAAATAAAATAAGAACCCAGCCCCAATTCACCTGAAAACCCAGGAAATAATAAATATCAAAAAGTCCCAAAATGGCTCCTCCTACCCCAGAACCTCCAATTCGAGGGAATTTTTATTCCACAGAAACATCCCCCTCTACAATCCTTAAAATTTGGCTTATTAAGGAAAAAATCGCCTTAAAACCACCTGAAAATGCACAAGATGTTCTAATTTTAATTTTTTACAACCATAATTTGCATGATCAAGGCCTAAATTTTCACCTCAAGGCCAAAATTCCCATTTTAAACTAACTTGGAGGGAAAAATTTCCATTTGAACACCCCAACTGTTAATTTTAGGGAGAAATTGGTAATTTTTAAAGCCGAATCATTCATTTTAAAGGCCAAATCTTTCACTTTAATCCATGGAACTCCTTACCCAGGTCCGAGGTCAGTTTGCCTGAAACCAAAAAAATGAAAATTCACATTATCTGGAGCTTTTCCAGGTCTGGATCCATCCCCAGCACCGACGGGAACAAGGAAAAGGGGCCCCAAAATCCCAAATTCTTTAGGTTGGCGCAACCCCAAAACCACCCAGGGATCCCAAAATTACTGAAAAAGCAGATCCTGGGGTTATAATTCCATCAGGAAAAGGGAAAAGGCACTCACTGATCCTCCTGTCCCGCTCCTCTGGGGAAGGGGAGAGAGGGAAAAGGGAAAGGGAATCAATAAAAGGGGAAATAAAGGGGGAAAAGGGGAAAAGATGGGAAAAGGGAAAGTCCAAGCACTCACCGAGCGTGGCCGTCAGGTGCTCTGGGAAGAACAGGGAGGGAAGAGGAGAATAAACCCGGGATTTCCTTGGGAATTCAACCCAGCCTGCCCCAAACTGCCCCTTGTCTGTGGGGAAAATGGGGCCATCGGGGCTGGAAAAGGGAATTCTGGGGTAAAATGTCAGGATTTGGGGCAAAACGGAGGCATTTGGAGCAGGATTCAGCCCCATGCCCCGACACAGCTTCGGATCAGGAGTTCTGCCATTGTCCCAGCCCCAGATTCCCTGGGTTTAGGTATTTTTAATGTTAATTATTATGATTCAAAAATAACATTTCTCTCCAAGCAATGGGTATAAATCCCGGGAAATTGGTTAAAACATGACACGAAGGGACTGGGGAAAATCCAGTTTGGGACTCACCAATTTCGGCTGCGAGTTCACCTGAAACAGAGAAATTTGGGATTGAGAATTTCCCTGCTGGGGGAATTTGATGGAGACAAAACCCAACGCTCCCCCACTGCCACAGTTTCAACCCTAAAATTAAAGGAGAAAGGGAGGAAAAATGGGTTTAATTTCCTTCTCCTCCCTCCTGGTAATTATTTTAGTCCCAATATTAGGAAATAATTAGGGAATAATCTCTCCTGGCTGGATTTATTAGATTTACCCCAATTTATTGATCCTATTGATCACTTTTCCAGTGAGTCTGGGGGGTTTTAAGACCTTCATCTTTCATTATTTGGATTTTTAATAACAATAATTTCCTTATTTAGGAGAATTTGCATGTTAATAATAACAATTTTTCCATTATTTAGGAATTTGGAACTCACCATTCTCCGTGTCACATTCCTCTGAAACCAAAGAGAGACAGAAATTGGAGATTGGAGTGCAAATTTATAGATTTGGGTAGAAATTGATATTTTTGTGTACAAGTTTACACATTTGATATAAATTTGGGGATAAATTTCTTGCTCATTCCTGGTTTCAAATCCAACATCTGGGAACTATTTTTACCTTCAGTGGAGCAAAAACCTGCCAAGTAACCCCAAAACAACTCGACAAAACTCCACTTACCCAGTTCAGTGTCACTTTCTTTAGGAGAAAAAAAAAACAAAATAAAATTTATATAAAAATATAAAATTTTATGGCTCCATCAGTGGCTGCTGCTGGGTCGGGGTGAGGGACTCACCAAATTCCTCCGGTAATTTCCCTTAAAGTCCAACAAAACTCCATCAAAACCTTCGGAATTGAGGCTTTTTTTGGGACAAGAGGGGGGAATAAAAAATTCCACTCACGGATTTGTGTGTCCCATTCATCTGGAAAAGAGACAAAAAGAAGGTTTAAAGCTGGATTTGATGATTTCCAAGGTCCTTCCCAACTGGAATAATTCCATAATTCCAGGAATTCACCCCTCAGCGGCCCCTCCTGGGTGGTTTTTCTTTTGGTTTTCACCCTCAGAATTGTCTTTAAAAAGCATTAATTTGGGTTTTTTCCCTGGTCTTTCCCAATCAAATCCATCCCATAATTCCATAACTGAGCTGGATCTGGGTTGATTGAATGTGGTCTGGAACATTCCAGTGGTGGAAGGAGGAAAATCACTCACCCAGAGCTGTGTTTTCCCCTGGAAAAGAGAAAAAAAAAAGGGATCAACGAGGTCAGTCTGGGGCATTCCCAGAGGAGGAACTCGGGGAATTAAAGTCCAGTTAAATTAAATGTGGATATTCTGGGATGAGCCCGACTGCAGGAAGGCCAAGAACATCAAAACACGGAATTTAGGTGTGGAAATCTGAGAAAATCCAAGCAAAAGTGGGGTGGGGGGCAGCCGAGGCTCCCCTGGGAACCCAAGACCGGGATTTTGGGGCCAAACGAGCTGGAATTTGGCACCCAATCCTCAAAAAAATCCATTTTCACCCACCCGGCTCCATCATGGCGTTGTTCCCAGCCAGAATTGGCTCCGGGCGCTCCGTTGGCCTGGGGGGGAAAAGAGAAGAATTGGGTCATGGATGTGTTTTCCAGGAAAATGTGGGAACATGGGGAACGTTTCAGCCCAGGGGAGTGAGGGCAAGGAAGGCGTTCTCCCGGTTTTCCACGAATTCCCCATTTTCAGCCCCGGAATTTCCCATTCCTGGGGAGGTTTTGGGATGAGGGGCGACAAACCCACCTCCCGTGTCCCATCCTGAAGCTCAATTTAACCAAAATTAGGGATTTGGTGGAGGAAGGGACGTGGATTTTGTGTCCTTACGGACAACCCAGCAAGGACAGAGATTCCATGAGGGAATTTCCCTTCCCAAACTGCCCCTGCTGGATGGGAAAATCATGAAAATGCCGTTTTCGTGCCCATTTTTGTGCTCACGATCCCCAAACTCCCTGAGGAGCTGAATATCCAGAAATCTGGGAATGCTGCTCCATCAATATAAACAGAGAAACGCCAGGATGAAAACAGGGATTTAGGGAGAAACAGAGACACGGAGCGAGGGAGGCAGCACCAACTCTTCCCACATGGAATTATTAATTAATTAACAATATTAATTATGAATTAGTGAATCAACAGGATCCATTCTTTTAACCCTTCCCCTGTTTTTCAGGATCCTCAGGCAGTAAAACAGGGATAATAAATAGAATGTTTGGAGGCACCAAAGGCCCTTCATTGCTGGGGCCAGATCGTGTTCCCACCACATTCCAAAGGCACCTCTGAAATTCCCATTCCCAGGAATCTCCCCAAATCTGCCTTCCTGGCCTCTCCAGAGCCCCTGGAATGGGGAAAGGACTCACCAGCCCCGTGGCTGCTCCCCTGGTGTTGGTTTTGGGGTGGGAAGGGGGGGTTTTAGCCGGGATGAGGGTCCTGGAGCCTGTGGAGGAGCTGCGACAGCTGAGCTGGAACCGATCCCGATCCTAAATTTAGCTGGGGAGGAGGATCCTGAAATGGCCATGGAGGGAACGGGATCCTCGGGCTGGGAGCAGGAGCAAGGGTCAGCCCAGGCCACTCTCCAGCCACAGTGGGATTGGGGTCCCCGAGGGGGATATTGGGATTCTTCAGGGGGGATATTGGGATCCTTTGGAGGGTACATTGTGATCTTTTGTGGAGGGATGTTGGGATCCTCTGGGGAAATACGGCGATCCGTGGGAGGGAGGGTACTGAGACCCTTTGTTGGGGGATATTGGGATCCTCCGGGAGGTCCTCCCCAAATTCCCTCCTTTTCCGTACAACACAACCGGGCGCCACCATGTTGCCCACGCACGCCGCCATGTTGCCGTACGGCGGGACGTCACTTCCCGTTCCGCCGGAAGCGGCACCGCCTCTCTTTGCCCGCGCCGGCCTGAGGGGACGGACGGGTCCGGGCTGAGGCCGCCGCGCATCCGCCGCCATCCCGCCGCCCCCGCCAGGCTCCGCCGCCGCTCGCCGCCGCCATGACGGAGCAGATGACCCTGCGCGGGACCCTGAAGGGCCACAACGGCTGGGTGACCCAGATCGCCACCACCCCGCAGTTCCCCGACATGATCCTGTCCGCCTCGCGCGGTGCGCGCCGGGAGGGACCATCGGGGAGGGCTGGAGGGGGTGTGGGGGAGACCATCGGGGAAATTGGGGGGCGGGGGTCCACAGGGGTTCCAGGGGGTCTGGATAACTCCACGGACAGAACTGGGGGGGGGGTCTTACTGGGTTAGGTGAGGGGCCAGGAGCCCCCCAGAATTCCGCTGGAGGGATTTGGGGCAGCAGGAGCAGAATGAGGACGAGGAAGAAGCAGCAGCATCTCCCCGTACCTTCGCTGGGATTTATCTTTATTTGTGTCCTCCCATTCCCGGGCTGGACAGGGGTGGCCGGGGGTCCCTCGGGTGACCCCCGTGTGTCCCCACCGCAGACAAGACCATCATCATGTGGAAGCTGACCCGTGATGAGACCAACTACGGGATCCCGCAGCGGGCGCTGCGCGGCCACTCACACTTTGTCAGCGATGTGGTCATCTCCTCGGACGGGCAGTTCGCGCTCTCGGGCTCCTGGGATGGCACCCTGCGCCTCTGGGACCTCACCACGTCAGTTTGAGGGGGCTTGGGGGCCCTTGGAGGGGCTTGGGGGATGTTTCAGGGTCTGGGACAGCTCCCTGCGGCTCTGGGATTTGACTGTGTGAGTTTGAGGGGTCTGGCGGAAAGTTTGGGAGGTCTGGGACAGCTCCTTGTGGCCCTGGGATCTCACCAGGGCCAGATCATCCCAGAATTTGGGTAAATCCCGGATTTTAGGGTGGGAGTGGGGTGTTTGAGCTGCTCCCTGTCCCTCTCCCGATGATTACACCCGACATTCTGCCGATCCCGCGGGATCTGACGACACGTCCTGCAATGATGATGGGAGAGATGTGGGGAAGCAGCTCTGGAGGGGTCAGGCTGGATTTTGGGGTGCCCGGGGCTGCATTGCAGGGGGTGCAGCTGGAAAAGGGTCGGAATTCGTGGATCCAAACTTGTCCCGATCCCCACATCTTCCCTGTAACCCCTTTGATCTGATTCCCAATCACTGAGTAAGTTATTCTGTCTTTTTTCATCCCAGTTCCTGGATATTTTTCCTAGTGTATGGATATTTCTCCTAGTTTCTGGGTTACCCCCACACTCCTGGAGGTCCCCCTTGGTTTGTGGGCTTTTCCCCCCATTCCTGCTGGGAATGCTGACCCTGTTGCCGTTCCGCAGTGGGACGACCACGCGGCGCTTCGTGGGCCACACCAAGGACGTGCTGAGCGTTGCCTTCTCCTCAGACAACCGGCAGATCGTGTCCGGCTCCCGGGACAAGACCATCAAGCTCTGGAACACGCTGGGGGTCTGCAAGTACACAGTGCAGGTGAGCTGGGGGGGGCTTTGCACCGATCCCAGGGGGTTGGGGCCAGTCCTGGGCAGTCCCCAATCCCGTTGATTGGAGGAGCCCTGGGTGGGCTCCGGCCACGTTCCCGCCCTGCCACCGGCACCGTTCCCCCGCAGGACGAGAGCCACTCGGAGTGGGTGTCGTGCGTGCGCTTCTCCCCCAACAGCAGCAACCCCATCATCGTGTCCTGCGGCTGGGACAAGCTGGTCAAGGTGAGCGTGGGGTCCCCTGGAGGGATTTCTCCCCGGGACCCTGGGATTTGCCCCCGCTCATCCTGCTTCTCCCGCCCCAGGTGTGGAACCTGGCCAACTGCAAGCTGAAGACGAACCACATCGGGCACACGGGGTACCTGAACACGGTCACCGTGTCCCCTGATGGCTCCCTCTGCGCCTCTGGGGGCAAGGTATGGTTTGGGGGACACAGGGACACCCCGGGGCTGCATCACAGCCCCAGTTCCTGTTGTGGGGTCCTGGGATTGGTCATGGTTGGAGTGGGGAGGGGGGAGGCCTCGCTCCAGGAGAACCTCTTGGGGCTTCTGGGGATTGTTCTGGGGCGTTCCTGAGCTCCTGGGAATCTTCCCGATGGTCCTCGGGATCTTCATGGAGGTTCTTGGGACCTTCTTGGGGATGCTCCTGAGATCTTCTGGAGCTCCCACAGACCCTCCTGGAGCTCACGGGGACACTCTTGAGCTCCTTGGGACCCTCCTTGAGCCCTCGTGAAGCTCCTGGGGCTGTTCCTGAGCTCCTTGAGGCCGTTCTGGAGCTCTGTGTCCCCTGTGGGGCCCTCCTGGAGCTCGGTGTCCCCATGGTGTCCCCAGGACGGGCAGGCCATGCTGTGGGACCTCAACGAGGGCAAGCACCTGTACACGCTGGACGGGGGGGACGTCATCAACGCCCTGTGCTTCAGCCCCAACCGCTACTGGCTCTGCGCTGCCACCGGGCCCAGCATCAAGATCTGGGTACGGAATTCCTGGGAATGACCCCCGGGGTTGTGGGATCGCCCCGGGATCTCCCTGGGAACGGGGGGCGGGTCCCCCTCGTGCTGTGATGAAACACTCGGATGCCTCCGACCGCTCCATGGGGAAACCCAGAGGCTGTTTCTGAGCCAGCCCCGGGCTCAGGTGGGATCCAGGTGGGATCCAGGTGGGATCCGAGTGGGACTTGGGTCATTCCTCACCTCTCTGGTCCTGCAGGACCTGGAAGGGAAGATCATCGTGGACGAGCTAAAGCAGGAGGTGATCAGCACCAGCAGCAAAGCAGAGCCGCCCCAGTGCACGTCCCTGGCCTGGTCGGCCGACGGGCAGGTGAGGCCCTGGGGACCCTCACTGGGGCAGGGGACCTTCCCTCACCTGGGAACCCTTCACTTGGTCAGGGGCACCTGGGCAGGGGGGGTTTGGGGACCCTGCAGCTGGAGCTGCCCCGGGAAGGACCTGGTGGTCCCTCCTGCCCTTCCCACACCTGGGGCTGGGGGGTTTGGATTGACCTGGGGGCCACCTGGGTGACCCCTGAGTGACCTCTGTCCTTGTCCCCAGACCCTGTTCGCTGGCTACACCGACAACCTGGTGCGGGTGTGGCAGGTGACCATCGGCACCCGCTGAGCCCGAGTCCCACGTTTTTAAAACAAAATACCAATAAATGGCGCTTTTTGGAGCTGGGGTCACCGTGTGTCACCTGCTGGGATAAACCCAGGGTTGTGGGGCCAAGACCTTGGGAAGGAGGAGAACGCCGCTGACGTCATTGGGATGGGAATTCAGGGTGTTCCTCACCCTCCTGTGCTGCAAAAACCCTGAATTCAAAAAAAACCCCAAACCAGCTAAATGTAAGACATGAGAAACCTCACCAGGCTGTGGGGATTTCTGGAATATTCGTTAGTGAGGAATACGCCACACAGCAGCTCCAATTTGGCCCAAAGTGCCATTTTTTACCAGTTTGGGGTGTTTTTGGGGCCTTCTCCTGGCTGTTGGATGTTACTCCGGAAGAGAAGGGCGAGCTGGGACCTGGACACGCAGCTCCAGGTCGTTCCTAATTAATGAACGAGGAATAAGGAGCTGGGATTGGACCCACACTTGGTTTTGGTGATGTTGGGGGGGGCCCTGACCCCGATTTTGGGGTAATTTACCCCAAACTCATCCTGGAAATAGCTCTTCCCAGGATCCAATGACCTGGAGCCTTGGATACAACTTCTTTATTCTTTATTATTGACATTTCATAAAACTAAATCTCCATTTAATTCTCATTTTAGCCAAAAATATCCCGAACGAGCTCTGTAACGCCAACAGGAAATTCCCAAATCCACCAAAATCCAGGGAAACGTGAGGGGGAGGACAGGGGGAGCTCCCGAGTGGGACAGGATCCGGCTGGAAATAAAAAGGGGGAAAAATAAATATCCCCAACTCGGGGAGCTCCAGAGCTGCGGGGGGGAAGCGGCTCCTCCCGGCCCCGTAAAGTGCCAGAGGGGAGAGGAAAATCCAGGATTTTCCCCCAAAAATGGCAGGGAAAGGGAGGGGAGGAGCAGGAGAACAGCAGGGGAAGAACAGGAACATTGGGGCTGGCAGGGCTCAGGTGAATCCCAAAAAATCCAGGCACTGAGAAATGCGGATTTTGGGAAAGGAGGGAGCTTGAAATCTCAGAGGATTTGGCCCCAAACGCAGAAAAACTCCCGGGGGTCCAGGAAGGGCCCAAAATTCAACTGGAACATGGCTGGGAGAGGGAGGAAGCAGCTCCCAGCACCAGGAACTGAACTGGGAACCAGATCCAAGGGGAATCCACCCCAATTCCAAACCAAAATCACCTGCAAAGGGGCGGGTTCTGCCCCATTCAACCCAAAACTGGCTCCAAAGGGGCTGATCCTGCCCCATTCAACCCAAAACTGGCTCCAAAGGGGCCGATCCTGCCCCATCCCAACCCAACCTCAGTTCCAGGGTGGATCCTGCCCCATCCCCACCCCAACCCCACTCCCAAGGGGCCTCCCCATCCCGAGCTGACCCAGCTCCGCTGGCGGCAGCGCCGGATCCTGGCGCAGGTGGAGCGGCAGCAGTGGGAGGGGGAGGAGGAGGAACCTCATGAGCGAAGCAGGTGCGAGAAGCTGAGTGCAGCCCCCCCTTCGCCTGCACCCCGTGGGGGCAGCCGGGCCCGTCAGGTGCAGATCTTGATGCGGGTGCCCTTGGCCAGGATGCGGAAGAAGGGGAAGACGCGCTCGCGGCAGCAGATGTGGAAGGTGTGGATGTGGCTCATGCTCTCGGCGTTGTAGAAGCACAGCTGGCCCCGCTCGTAGTCCAGGTAGACCCCGAAGCGCCGCGGCTGCTCCCCGGGCGCCAGCGCCGTCTGCTCTGTGGCCGTCAGTGCCTGGTACTTCTTGCCGCTGGTGCCCACGGCCCAGATCTCCCGCTTGGGCGCCGGGGAGGAGCCGCCGGACGCGCCCTTGTGCCGGTGCCGGGTGGTCTCGCGGGCAGCCCCCACGGCCCAGCCGCGCCGGCCGCCCACCTCCACCTCCCAGTAGTGGCGGCCGGCGCTGAAGCCGGGCGCTCCCAGCACGCACAGGTCGCCGTCCGAGCGCCGGGCGCTGCCCGCGGGCTCCTGGCGCCGCTCGGACAATCGGACGCTGCGCCGGTCCAGGGACAGGCTGAGCCGCGGGTGGGCCGTGGAGGGGTCCAGGGTCACATCGGCTGCGGGGGTTGGGAGGGGGCTTAGGGGAGGGGTTCTGAGGGGTTGGGTCTGGAGAAGGGGGGTTTGAAGGGTTTGGGGGGGGAGTTGTGGCACGTGGGGGGTTGGAGCAACGATTTCCAGCCCTTTAACACCAAATTTCCACTCCTTCAACCCCCAATTTTCCACCTTTTAATCCCAATTCTCACCTCTTCAACTTCCAATTCCCATCCCTTTAACCCCAAATTTCCACTCCTTCAACTTTCAAATTTTCACCCCTTTAGCCTCCAATTTCCAACCCCTTCAGCCCCCAGTTTCCAGCCTTTTAACCCCACCACCCCTCTAACCCCAGAATTTTCACTCCTTTAAATGACTAATTTTTACCCCTTCAACCCTCAATTCCAACTCCTTTAACCCCCCAGTTTTCACTTCTTTAATCCCAAATTTTCTCCCTTTCCCCCACCCCCACCTTGGGGCACTTTGCTGAAGACCTTTTCCATCTTTCTCATCACCACATCCTGCAGGAAACAATTCCGGAACTTCTTCCCCACATCCACCGGCACCATCTCGGGTTCCTGGAATTTGATGTTCTCACACCTGGAATGGGAGAAAAAAAAGGGGGAAATTGCAATTCAGCTGCTCCAAGGTGTCTTCCCAGCCTTCCTCCTCCCCCAGATATCCCAAATCACCCCCAAAATCCCATCTGTCCCTGCCAGGAATTCCCACTAGCCTGACCCATCCTGGAGAAGCTCCTGGGGTGGGTTTTCCCAGAAAACCCTGAGGAGGCTCTGGGAATGACTGACCTGATGAAGGTGCCTTTGATGTCCTGGGAGGAGCCGCCGGGTGCAAAACGGGGATAAAAAAAATAGGAAAAAGTTAATGAGGACTTGGACTGGTCCCATGGGATTCCAGTGGGGAAGAGCCTTTGAAGACCTCGAGAAGCTGGAGCCCAGGGGGAGGGAATAAAAAACCCAAATCCCAGGGATCCCTTTTCCCCCAAAGAACGGGGTGGACGAAGCTCCAGTGACCTGGAGCTGCTGGAGCCCATCCCATCCCCCCAATCCCAGTTTTCCCCCCACCTTGAGCAGCTGCAGCCCGTCCTGCCTGCCGGCGGCCTCGGCGTCGGCGATGAGGCGGCGCAGGGCCGAGCTCCGCTCCTCCAGCGCTCCCAGGTTCCGGCGCTGCCGCGCCAGCAGCGCCTCATGGCGCTCCTGCAGCTGCCGCAGCAGCAGCACCTGCTCCCCCGCCAGGAACCGGTGCAGCACCTCAAAATCCGCCTCCAGCTCCTGCATCTCCACCTGCATCTGCTCCTGCCGGGAAGAACCACGGGATCTGCGCGGGGAACGCCGCGAGCACGGCCGCGGAACGCCGCAGGGACCAGGGAAGGGGGTGGGTTAAAGAAAGTGAGGAAAAAGAGGAGGTTTTTAAGGAGTTTTGGTTAGGAATGGGGTGGCTACCAGGGAATTCTGTCCTGGATAAAGCAGGTTTTTAAAGTATCAAAGGGAAAGGGAGCATGGGGATGGAATTCCAGTAAATTGGCGTTTAGTTGGAGCTTTATTCCATCAAATCGGAGTTGACGGAGTTTTTTTATCCTCCACCTCCCCCCTCAGCCATCCCTCAGGCCGAGAAAACAGGATTTTAGCATCCTGGGACTGATTGTTTTTGGTGGAGTAAAAGTTGGGAAGTGAGAAAATGGGGAAAAGGCCTCGGGATCAGCCGGTTCTCACCCTCAGCACTGAGATTTTCTCCTCCTCGCTGGATTTCTGCTTCAGCACCGCATCCAGCTGCTTCCGGAGCGGCTCCAGGTGGCTCTGGAGCTTGTTCTGAGGGAAGGGGAAAGAGCTCAGGCACCCCAGATCCGGGGAATCCTGGTCTCACAAATCCCCCTCGTCTTCTTTCCCTCCCCAATGCCACATCCAGGCTGGGAACAGACCCCCAGACACCTCATCCATCCCCAACCCACCCCCTTTTCCTGCCTCCTGGAGTGTTTTCGCTGGTTTTCCTCCCAAAAAAAGGTGGAATTGGCCCTTCCCCTCCCAAACTCGGGTGTCCAGAGTGTCCCATATCCCAAATCCCTCTTTTTTCCCCCCTCCCGTCACCGAACTGGTCTGGCCAGACCCTTCCAGTGCTGCCCCTGGAACCCTCCGTGTCCCCCGTGGATCCCCCGTGTCCCCAACCCCACAAAAACTCCCGAACTCCCCCTGAGCCGCCCCCACCTTGCAGTCCTGCACCACCTCGTCCAGGGGCACCACGCTGTGGTGTTTGTGCCCGCGGGCCTCCCGGCACACCACGCAGATCGCCGCCTCGTCCACCTCGCAGAAAAGCTTCAGCGGCTCTTGGTGCTTCTCGCACAGCTCGGGGGGGCCCCCGGGCGCTGCCGCCGGGCCGGGCCCAGGCCCCGCGGGGCGCTGGGGCCGCGGGTGCAGCTGCCGGATGATCTGGACCATGTTGGCGAGCTGCAGGTTGGGGCGGAAGCTGCGCTGCAGGAACGTCTTGCGGCACTGGGGGCACGTGAAAACCGGGGGGCGCCGGGGGGGCGCGGGGGGCGGCGGCTGCTCCTCCTCGTCCTCCTCCTCTTCCTCCGCTTCCTCCTCCTCCTCCACGTCCTCCTCCATCACGTCCTCATCAAAGTCCTCGTCCCCGAAGTAAAGACCCCCCTGCGCGCCCCCTGCCCACGCGGTGGCTTCTTCCTCTTCCTCCTCCTCCTCGTCCTCCGCGGGGTCTTCCCAGAGCTCGGCTTCCTCCTCCTCCTCCTCCTCCCACATGTCGTCATCTTCCTCCTCGTCCACACCGGCCTCATCCTCCTCCTCCTCCTGCTCCACATCCAGCTCGTCTTCCTCCAGCTCGTCCTCGTCCTCGTCCTCCTCCAGCTCGGAGCCGCCCTCAGAGCCGCCCGGGGGGGGCTCGGGGCCGCCGCGGGCCCAGAGCCGGGAGATGCAGCCGCGGCAGAAGTTGTGGCCGCAGCCGATGGACACCGGGTCGGCGAAGTAGTCGAGGCAAATGGCGCAAATCGCCTCCTCCTGCAGCGTTTCCACCGGGTCCGGCCGGGAGCCGGGGCCGCCCAGCGCCGCGGGGGCCGCCATGGCGGGGGGCGAGACCCTCCTGCTGCCGCTCTTCCTCCTCCGCCTCCTCCTCCGGGGCTCCCGCGCCCCCCCCGCGGCTCCTGCCCGGCCCCGCGGTGCCCCCGGCCCAGCTCAGCCGCCCCCCGCCACCCCGGGGCTCCCGCGGCGCCCCCTCCCCTGCCCCGCTCCGGTCTCCCCCGCCCGGGCACAGATCCCAAAGCCCGGCGAGGCCCCGACGGAGGCTTCAAGCCCGCCGCTGTCCACCCCGGCCCGGGCCCTCCCCGCCGGGCTGGGCCCCTCTAGGCCTCACCGGGCCTCGCCGCTACCCGCGCCGCCCGCGCCGGTGCTCCCCCGAGCCCTCGCGGCCGGTGCCGGAGGAGCCGCTCGGTGCCCGCCGGGTCCCGCCCGGTGCCCGCCGGGTCCCCCCGGCCGCGCTCGCCCGGCAGCGGCTCCGCCACAGACGGGAAGCGCCGCGGCACTTCCGCCTTCCGGTGCGGGCACCGCCCCTTCTGTGCAACGTGACCGGACATGGCTCCAGTCGCCGCGCAACGGGGGCGGTGTCACCCCTCCACGGCCTCTCTGGGGTCTGTCTACCCACGCAACTCGTTGCTCTTGGAGGACTGGAGTGGGGCGGGGCCGGAGGCGGGGCATTGCAGGGCTCCCGCCGCAGCTCAGCGGCAGCTCGGGGCACTCGAACCCCAGGTCCACCGGTTCAAGTCCCACGCTGGGCCCTCGCACGTACTTTTTTTTACCCGAAATGTCTCTTTTCTGCGGTTCTCCCCAGCTCCTCCCTCGGCCGCGGGACCCCGGTGACCCCGCGGGGCGCGGGAGCGGCGCGCGGGCCGCGGCCGTAGCGCGGCGGGGCGAGGAGCGGAGCACGGCGTTTCTGTAGTGTAGTGGTTATCACGTTCGCCTCACACGCGAAAGGTCCCCGGTTCGAAACCGGGCAGAAACACCTCTTTTTCTCTTTTCCCTCCTCTCCCTCCCTTTTCCCCCTCACTCTGACACTTTCAGCACATCTCAGCCCTTCTTCCGTCATTTTTCTTCATATATATGTTTAATCTCAACCCTTCTTCCCTCGATACCTTCCCCAACCAACCTTTCCTCCATCACTTTCCCGGTACATATTTTAATCCCAGTCCTCCCCCCGCATCTCATTTCCCCCTCTATTTCAGTTTTCCCACCCCAATTTCACGTGATTTCTCCGCCGTCGCTGCTCCAGCCCTGCCCTGGCTCCGGCCTTATCAGCTCCCCCACATCTGCTCCTTCAGAGGCACCGAGGAGGAGGAGGAGGAAGAAGAAGAGAAGGGAAGAAGAAGAGGAGGAAAGAAGAAGAAGAGGAAAAAGAGGAAGAAGAAAAAAGGAGGGGTGAGACGGAGGAAGAGGAGGAGGTGAGAAGGAAGCAAGGAGGAGGAGGAGGAGGAAGCAAGAAGGAAAAATCAAGGAGGAAGAAGAGGATAGGAGGAGCATGAGGATGTGGTGAGGAGGAAGAGGTGAGGAGGAGAGGAGGAAACAAAGAGGAGGAGGAGGAGAGGAGGAAGCACCCCCTCCTCTCCCTTTACCCGCTCCTCTCCATCCCTCCCAGGCAGCAACTCCCAACCACCCGACATCCAAGGCGGAGGAAGCACATCCTCCTCCTCCTCCTCCTCCTCCATGGCGGAGCCCAGCCTGGCCGAGCAGCTCCGCGCCGAGGCCTCGTGTCCCGTGTGCCTCGAGCTCTTCCAGGACCCTGTGTCCGTCCCGTGCGGCCACAACTTCTGCCGGGGCTGCATCGAGCGCTTCTGGGAGAGCTCCCGGGGCTCGTTCTGCTGCCCGCGCTGCCGGAACGTGGCCCCGGAGCGGGGCCTGCGGCCCAGCCGGGAGCTGGGACACGTCGCTGACATTGCCCGGGGGCTGCTCCCGGGGGTCCCGGGGACCCTCTGCAGGCGGCACCGGGAGCCGCTGCAGCTCTTCTGCCGGGAGGAGCGGGCCCTGCTGTGCCTCGTGTGCAGCCGCTCCCGCGCCCATTGGCTCCACCGCGTCGTGCCCGCCGAGGAAGCCGCCCAGGAGTACAAGGTAACACCCGCACAGCCCGTGGAGAGCGGCTTTCTGGGGGGAAAAATGCTCTGGAACTCTCGTGGGGAGCGGGGATCGCCAGGTTTAAATTCCTTGGTGGTGATTTCAGTACCCAAAGTGTGTGAAAACTCCTCAAAATGCTTTTTTTGGGGGTGTTTTTAATCCGCTCTCAAGGGCATCTTCGCTGTTTCTTTCATTTCAAATAAATAGAAATTACTTTTGTTTAGTTATAAACACTTAGAAATCACTTTCCTCCCCCTTTTTCTGCTCCTTCTCTCTTCCCCTCCAAAAAGACTTTTTGAAAAGCTTATATAAACATAGGAAGTTATAAAGCAACACCAGTTCTTGTAGATATAAGCACCCGCTAAATAAATCCACCTGGGGTTAAAGACAGAGATCTTTATCCCAGAACCCAAATTTCCGGAGGCAAGGAGTGGTGTTTTGGGGGGAAATCTCTCTTATCTGGGGCTCCCAGCCCTCCCTGGACGCGGGGTTGGCTCGGGCTCAGCTCCTCGCTGGCAAAGCCTCTCCCATCTCAGACGAGGGACAGAGGAAATTTTAGTGGGAAAATAGACTTTTTTCAGCCCCTCCGAGCTCACCTTTTATTTCCCTGCAGGAGCAGATCCAAAGCTGCCTCCAGGCTCTGAAGGAGGAGAGAGAAAAATACCTGGAAAGCCAAAAATCCAGCGGCCGGAGGAGTTTGCACCTGGTGGGAGCCCCCGAGAGAAGCTGGGAGGGTTGGGGGGTCGGGGGCCTATTTGGATCCCGAGGGGGGGGCCAGTTTTGGATCTCTCCCTCTACCCCAGTAGTGTTTTGAGGCCAAATCTCCTGGACTTGGCTCACGGAGCGTTGGGCTCCATGTTTATCTGCCGGGGTTCACCAGAGGCTGCGCTGGGGAGATAACGCAGAGCTGGGAGGGGAAGGGAGGGATCTCGGCCCTTTTCCCATCCCCTGCCCTCACCGCCGCTCCCGGCAGGACAAAACCAGGAGCGAGGGGCAGCGGATGGTGTGGGAATTCCAGGAATTGCGGCGGTTCCTGGAGGAGCAGGAGCGTCTCCTCCTGGTCCAGCTCGGGGACCTGGACAGGGCCATCGGCCGAGCCCAGGACGAGGCTCTGGCCAAGGTTTCGGAGGAGTTATCCCAGCTGGACACCCTCATCTGGGAGATGGAGGGGAAATTCCAGCAGCCCCCGAGCCACTTCCTGCAGGTGAGAGCCCAGAGTGCTTGGACTGGGGGGGGAAAAGGGGGAAAAAGCAAAATCCAAGACCCAGGAGCCCAAATTATCCCCACGAGAGCTCCCCTGGTGTCACTGCCACAGCCCTGGGAATGTCCCAGGTGGGACAGGGCTTGGACACCTCTGGGAAGCGGATTGGGTGTGGATTAGGATGGTTTTTAAAGTCCCTCCAAGCCAAACCAGGCTAGAATTCTTTGATCCCATGATTTGAAGGAACACAACTTGTTCCTCCTCTCCAACCATCTCCTCTCTCTTCCCACCTTTAGGACATCCGACAGCTCCTGGACAGGTAATGCAGCTCCTTCTCCCTTCTTGCACCTCTGGGGCCATCCAGGTGAATCCCGAGGTCAAGATTTCCCTCCAGCAGCTCAACTTCCCACTGCGCTGCTTCGGGCTCAGGAATTTGGGTCTGGGGGAAGGAAACTGCCCACGAAGGGCAGGGAAAAAGGGGTTGGATTTGCTCTGCGGATAAACAGCCTCAGCCCATCCCGTAACGGCCCCGGGGATATTTAATGAGAATAAAATGAACCATCAGGTTGGGGGGGTTTGCCCCTTTTTTGGCCTCTTTGCAGTTGTGAGAGGATGAAGTTCCACCCCCCGGCCGAGATTTCCTCTGACCTGGAGAGGAGCCTCGAGGATTTTGTCCAGAGGAACATCCTGGTGAGGGGCACCTTGAGGAGATGCCAAGGTGCTGAGCGGGATTCGGAGGGGGCAGGGGGCCTGGTGTGGGAATCCAGAAGGAATGGTGTCCCTGGAAGTGAGATCTGGGAGAAACGGGGTCCGTGTGTGGGATATGTGGGAGAAATGGGGTTATTTTGTGGGATATCTGGGAGCAATGGAGTCTTTGTGTGTGAGATCCACGAGGAATGGGGAGGTCCTTGTGTGGGATATCCAGGAACTGTTCACCCAGGGAAGGACCCTGAGGTTTTCCCTGAGGGTTTTCCTGGGGCAAAAACAGTCGGGAAGTGGAGAGAAGGGAAAAATCAGCCCAGCAAAGGAGTTTCTTCTGCCAGGCCTCACCTGAAAAGTGGATTAGGGGTCACCGGTGGGAGAATCTAATCCCACGTGGGTGCAAATCCAGGGAGAGGATAGAGAGGGGATAAATCCATGTGGACAAATCCTTGGGGATGATTTTTGCTTGGCCAGGGGGTCCATCCCATGGGATGAAGGTATTGTCCGACCCTGAGTCTGTGACATCTCTCTTCTCAGACAGCCTCATGTTCCAGCTGCAGGAGCCGGGTGAGTCGGTGGGAGGAAATGGGGCATTTGGGCTTGTGGGAAAGGTTCCCATGGGAAAACCAGTGCCACTCCCGCTGCGGGAAGAGTGGGGGTCCTGATGTTGATGCTCCTGCTGTGTCCAGGGCCTGAGATACGTCCCAAAGATCCCAGAAAGAGCACTTCTGCTTCCCTTTCCCTGGCCCCCCCCTACCCACCCGTGACCCTCCAGAGCCGCAGGAAGTGGGAGAACGGGGCCGGTCCAGGTGCTGGGAGGGACAGGAGCATCTCCATCGTCCCCGACTCCCCTCTAAAGCTCCCTTATCCCGCAGCCGACGTCACCCTGGACCCATCCACGGCTCATCCCAACCTGCAGCTCTCCGAGGACGGAAAAGAAGTGCGGGGGCAGCTGGTGCCGAGGGACGTTCCGGACCACCCCGAGCGCTTCGACTTCGAGCCCTGCGTGTTGGCGCGGGGGGGCTTCGCCTCGGGGCGGCATTTTTGGGAGGTGGAGGTGGGGCAGGGCGGGGTCTGGGCGCTGGGCGTGGTCCGGGAGTCCGCGCGCAGGAGGGGCCCCCTGAGCCTCACCCCCAAGGAGGGGGTGTGGGCGCTGGAAGCGTTCCATTCCCTGACCTCCCCCCGCGCCAACCTCCGCCTGCACCCCCCGCCCCGGCGGCTCCGCGTTTCCCTGGACTACGAGGGGCGTCGGGTGGCTTTTTTCAGCGCCGGCGACGACATTCCCATCCTGGAATACACCCGGGCCGCCTTCAACGGGGAGAGGGTCCTGCCCTGGTTCAAGATGGGGATGGGGGCGCGGCTGCTGGAGGTGACTCGGAGCCCCCGCTGCGAGGACCGGGGGGTGGCCGGGCGGTTCATGTCCCCTCTGGACTGGGTGGGGTTCGGGTTCTCGCTGCGGATCTGTCCCTGAGGCGGCTGTCGGCTGTGTCCCGAGTGATGCCGCGGGAATTCGCCGCTCCTGTGTCCGTCGGGAGCTCTGGGATGGCCCAGGGAGCGGCCCGTGGCGGAGTGGCCGCGCCAGGAGGAGCCTTGAGGGTGGAGAGCCCGTTTCAGTGTGTGGGGTTTTACCTTGTTGTGCCCTTGGCGGGATGAATCCTCCCGGGTTTCTCTCTTCCCAAAGTGCTTTTTGTCCAGAGTGTGTCTTGGACCCTTTACCCCTCGGTCTGGGGGCTGCTCCCCACCTCTGTCCACATTCCTGACGCTTCTTTCCAATAAAAGAACATTTTGGCTTGCACCCTCCCCTCCCTGCCCCTCCAGGAATTGTGTTCATTTGGATTTCTGAGCCTCTGGGTGATAAGTTAGGAAAATCCGCACGGGATGGGGACACCTCGCTGAGCTTCCCCTCCCCAGCCTTTCACACAGACCGTGGAGGGACAAAAACCCTCCTGAAATCCAATTTTCCACATTATTGCTCCCAAAAAAAGGCTGTCCCCCCGTGCTGGCCTTTGGGAGGGACGAGGTGGGATCAATTCCAGGGTGGGTGGTGCCAACTGGCTGCTCCTCAGTCCGTAGAGCCGGGAAGGGCAGAGGCAGGACAGGACGTCTGACACCTCTTGCCGCTTTCACCGACATCGATTTCCTCAAAAACGCGCGACTTTCTTCCGAGGAAACCCAAAAGAGGAAGCGGCGGCACCGAAACAGCCCCGTTATTAATTTCGGAACCGAGAAGAGGAACCGGGAGTGACGCTGGGCTCGGAATAACAGGCACGGGATGAGTGGAGACCCCGTGACGGAGCCCCTTCCCCATCCCCACGGGTCCCACCGGGGACCACCCCCGGTCCCACCGGGATCCTCCCGGAGGCACTTCCTGGGAACCCACGGCACAAACGCCGTGTCCCGGGAATGCTCTGCATCCTTCGGGGCGAGGATCCCTCTGCCCTGACTCCTCAGGATCCCTCCCTGTCTCTGATCTCCACCCAGGGCGTCCCTTCTCTCCGGGGCGATGCAAAGCAGTTCCCACCCCGGCTGGTTTTCCAGGCTCTGCCGACTTCTTCCCCCACCTGATTCCCTATTCCAAGACGAAGGAGCCGAGCCCGAGGCTCTGCCGGTGTCTCACGGGGATCCACTCCCTTCCCTTCTGCCGAAACTTCCCTGGAAGCGTTTTTGGGGTGTTTGCTCCCAGTTCTGCCGTTCGCACAGCCAGCGACTCCTCCACGGCTCTTCTCGATGGGAAACTTGTACTGGAATTGAGATTTGCCTCTCCAATCCTGCCCGGGCTTTGCGCCCCTGCGCTGGGTGGCAGAGATCCTGCCACTAAAAATTCCATTAAAATAAACACGAATTTACCCACGGAGCTTAATGGAGGAGCAGAGAGTGAAAAATTCCCTGGAGGAGTTTCCCGGTGAGCTCAGAGCCAGGACTTGGCCACAGGGATGGAGGTGACAGGGTGTCCCGGACCCCAATTTGTGTCTCTCTGCCAATGCCCTCAGGGTTCTGGTTGGGCTTTTCCCTCCATTTTTCCTTGGTTTTTCCCCATCCGTGGTCCCTCCAAGCCCTGGGAGTTCCTCGCCCACCTGGGAACCTGGACATCCAGTGTCTCCAGGGTTTTTCGGGGAGGTGGATGGTTTTAGTGCAAAAGGAGCAGGGTGGCAGCTCCCCGGGGCGGCAGCTCCAGGGATAAAATCCTTGAATTCTGATGAGGAAAAAACAGGAGAGGTGGGGGGAGACCTGACGCGCAGGCTCAGCCCAGTCGTGCCACGGATTCACCCGGGACGGGGAAGGAACAGGGAAAGGAAGGACCGTCAAAGGGATAAACCGAGCGCGGTTTAGATCCCTTGGGAACAATTCCAGCGGGGATTCGGCTTCCTGAGCGAGGAGAGGAGGACTCCGAGGAAGGACAGCTGCCCTGGAGTGCGAGAAACTGGAGGACCTGGTAGGTGCCACCTGCTGACCTTCGGGAACATTTAGGGACACACCGAGCTCGGGAACATTCCTTTGGGAGGAAAGACGCTGTTACCGCAGCGGATTTGGGCAGAATTTGGCCAAATTTGGGCAGGGAGCTGCGATATTCCCAAACTTCCCAGTAAATTGGTGGAGAAGAATCCAATCATGGATGGAGTTTCTTGGTTGCATCAGGTTTGAATTTTCCCCACACCCCCTCGCACCCCAACCTCCCCCTCCCCATCCCCTCCAGTCCCCGACAGAGATTTCCCCAGGAATTCAAGGAAAATGAGTCAGGATTTGAATCCAGAGGTGTTGTCCCGTGGGAAATGCCTTTCCATGAGTTCCTCGGGGTATTTCCCACCCCACTTTTCCTTTGTCAATTAAAAACCCCGCTTGGATTTGGGGCCGCAGGTTCCGGGGGGAACCTGAGCTCCTCTCGCTCCCACAGCTGGAAGACCTGAAAAATGAGCTGGAGAAGAGGCAGGCAAAAAAACCCGCGGAGATTTCCCACCTGGACACCCCGGCACAGCGGCAGGAAGAGAAGAATCAGCAGCTGGTGAGGGAATTCTCCTGTTTTGAGGGAAAATCAGAGGGAAGATCACTGCGTTAATAATTGGGGTTCTCCTGGTTCCCGCTTGCTCCTGTTCCCCCTGGAGAGCTGAAAGCCCCAAGGGGATGGGGAGAGGGAGGTTTGAGCCTGGAAAGATGGGGGAAAGGGGATTAAATCCCTGTGGGAAGGCTGGTGGTTCCCTATGTTTCCGAATAATTCCCTTTGCTGTGATTTGAGGGATCTCACGCTGAGCTGTCTTTCCTTTCTCTCTTCCCCCAGGATGCGAAAAGTTCCATCAGCAGGTTTGTGGCCTCCCTGAAAAGCTTTTCCATGAGTTTTCCCAAGAGGAAATGGAGGAGGGAACTTGCCGGTGCCGCTTGAGGCAAATCCTCGGCTCCAGGGAGGACAATTTTTGGTCCTTCATCACTTTTGGGATGCACTAATCCACAGAGATTTGATCTCAAAATCACCTCCATGTTGGCTCTAATTTAAAATCTTGGCTCATCTCTCCAGCCAAGTCCTTCCCAAAAATTCCTTCTTTCCTCATAAAATAAGATTTAGAAACAAAGAAAAAGAGATTAATCCGACAGGGAAATTTGGCCTTTGATATCCTGGACTTCCAAGGGAGGGGGGAAATTAAAACCCAATATTCCAACAACACTATCCTTCATTCCTTGTGGCTCCTGAAGCCTCTGTGGTTGTTCTGAGAAGTGTGAGGGCGTTTTTTATTGGGTTCATTTTTTTTTATCCCAGGTGTGGGAAAGTGACTTTCCAGCTGCCCCTGGATACGGCTCCGGGGCCAGAAGAGCGAGTTTGTCACTTCTCGTGGAGGAGCAGTGCCCTGAAGGAAACCCTGAGGAAGCTCCAAGGTACGCAGAAGGAGAACAAAAATAGATTTAAGTCATAATTTGGGAGAGCTGGAAGAGCTGAGCTGCCCTTCTCCCATCCCGGATATAAACTGGGACCAGAAATGTTGCAGGGAGAACCTGGAGATGGAGGAGAGGAAGGGCAAAGGGCTTTTCCTGGTACAAAAAAAAAAAAAAAAAAGATAATTTGAAAATCAGGGTGACCCAAGGAGGTTTTTCATTTTCGGCTGCTGCAGACTCTGCTCATTTTCCTCCCACATCACCTCTTCCCTTCCTCTTCTTCCCTCCCTTATTTTTAGCCTCAAATCCACAGGGATTCCTGCACCACCATTGCTGTGGCTTTTCTTCCGATTTTTTGGGGCAAAACCCAGCTTTTTCTGCTTCAAGGACAACACTTCCCATCAAATCATGGGGTGACTCTTGGGGTTGTCTCGTGCAGGGCTGAGAGTTGGACTCAGTGACCCTTGTGTGGCTCTTCCAACTCAGATATCCCAAGAACACCATGGCCTGGGAGGGTTTTCCCCAGTTCTGGGAGATTTCTTGATGCTTCTCCCAGGTGATCCAAGAGAAGGGATCTGAGACCCTCAGATGCCAAACGAAGCCTGGTCCCCACCCCTGGTTCTGTCCCCCCACAGCCAGCGTGACCCTGGACCCTGACACGGCTCATCCCGACCTCGTCCTGTCTGAGGACGGGAAGAGCGTTTGGCGTGGAGCCGGACACTGCGACCTCCCAGACAACCCAGAGCGCTTCGACTACTGGCCCTTCGTGCTGGGCCACCAGGGCTTCGTGGCCGGGCGGCACTGCTGGGATGTGGACGTCGGGGACGGCGGCGACTGGGCCGTGGGGGTGGCTCGGGAATCCGTGCGGAGGAAGGGGCGGCTCAGCCTCGGCCCCCAGGGCGGGATCTGGGGCCTGGAGAAGTGGGGGGGGCAAATCCGGGCCCTGACCGCCCGCAAGGTGACCCTGGTGGCCCTGAGGTGGCTGCCCCGCAGGGTCAGCATCCACCTGGACTGCGGCGGGGGGACTGTGGCGTTTTTTGACGCCGAGGACGGGGGGCTCCTGTTCATCTTTTCCCGCGTGTCCTTCGCCGGGGAGAGGGTCCGGCCCTGGCTCTGGGTGGTGGGGGCCAGGTCCAGGCTCCGGCTGTGTCCTTGAGGGAAAAGTGTCCCCCACTTTTCACAGCCTCGGGGGGCAACTGGAGCAGACCCTGGGGCAAGTTTGTGTTTCCTTCTCTGCCGGGAGAAGGGAGAAACCTGGGAAAAACAAGGCAAAGAGAGGGAAGAAGCTGTGGAGAAGGGACCCTGAGGCAGAGAAATGGGAAACAGTGGGAAAATGGGAGAAATTGGGATGGAAAGGCAAAATTTCCCAAGGCTTGCCTGACTGGCTGTAGATGACCCCATCTGAGCTGGTCACCTCCAAACCAAGGGCTACAAATTACATTTTTTTAGCCTTTTCCCCAACCTCCAATGGGTGGAATTGCCCTAAAGCAGCTGTTGTCTCCCTGGAAAAGGTCCCCGTGGTGACCAGTTCTGTGGGTTCCATGATTTATATCATTAATAATAAAAAAGGATGTGATTTCCCACTCCGTGTCCTTCCCGACTGCTGGCAGTGGTACTTCCAGGGAGAAGGGACAGGGACAGTCCCTGGGCCACCTGCATGGGGCTTGTGGCTCTTCCAGGGTGCAAACACCAGGAAAAGGGTTTAATTAAAATTCCATCTTGATCTTGGCACCCAGGAGCAGCAAACACCAAACAGAGAAGAAGTTAAAACATGTTTTTACTTCATCCAAAGCGAGAGGAGAGGAGAGGAGAGGAGAGGAGAGGAGAGGAGAGGAGAGGAGAGGAGAGGAGAGGAGAGGAGAGGAGAGGAGAGGAGAGGAGAGGAGAGGAGAGGAGAGGAGAGGAGAGGAGAGGAGAGGAGAGGAGAGGAGAGGAGAGGAGAGGAGAGGAGAGGAGAGGAGAGGAGAGGAGAGGAGAGGAGAGGAGAGGAGAGGAGAGGAGAGGAGAGGAGAGGAGAGGAGAGAGAGGGATTGGGATGGTGCAGGATGGGGTGGGAAAGACGTGGCTCCGTTTTCAGCCACCAGATTTGGGGGTGACAACTCGGGACAGCAACCCCGAGGGATACTCAGCGTCGCTGAGGGTGGAAAGAGAGACTTCAGCAGACACAAGTCCCCTGAGGTGCTGGGAATGGGTGATAAACCTTGCAGTTTGGGGAAGCTCAGGGGCACAAGGTGATCCGGGAGCCCTCGCCCCACACCAGGAACCAAGGGTGGACGCTCTGCCCCTTGAAGGAGGCCGCCGGGAAGGCGAAGATCAGACTCCTCTTATCAGCATCAAAAAAAGCCACCTGGCCCCTCTCGTAGTCCAGGGCCACCCGCACCCTCCTGGGCGCGCGGATCGGGAACAGCGGGATGCGCTCCAGGGAGGTGAGAGCCCAGAACTCGCCCTGGCAGAGCCCCATGGACCAGAGCTCCCACTCGGCGCTCCCGGGGGTCTCTCCCCCGCTCCCGGGGGTCTCCCTGGCCACTCCCAGGGCCCAGGACCCCGCGGGTGCCACCTGCACGTCCCAGCAGCGCCTCCCGGCCGTGACGCCCTCGCGGCCCAGCACGGAGGGGTCGGTGCCGGGTCCGGGTCCGTCCGCGGGAGCGTCGGTGCCGGGTCCGTCCCCGGGAGGGTCCTGGGCGCTTTCCCAGCTGACGCTGCTCCCGTCGGGCGCCACGAGGAGCTGGGGGTGAGCCGTGCTGGGGTCCAGCGTCACCGTCACTGCGCCAGAGGGGATTCCATGGATCCCGCCTCCCCTCGTCCCGCGGGGATGATCCTCGCGGTGAGGATTCCCCGGCTCCCCGCGGGGCTTTTCCCTCATTTCCCGTCGTTTGTTCGGCATCTCCCACCCAGCTCGTGGCCCACCCCTCATCCCGCATCCCAGGACTTACTTTTCTCTGGCAGCTCAAACATCAGGATGTCTGAAAAAAGGGAGACAGGGATTGATATAAAATGCGAGGATCAGTGGGAACGGGAATGTGGGGAGGCTGTTCTGCCACGCCGAGAATGACGACCGGAATTGTGATAAAACAGGTTTGCAATCAAAAAATAATTGCAATAAAAAAAATAGCAATAAAAATAATCGCAATAAAATACAGCATATACTCTAAGTAAAGAAATATAATGATTGCACGTATACGTAATAATTATATAATAATCATGTAATAAACATAAACATATATAATAGATACAATAACTGCAATTAATATATATAATAAAATCAATGAAATTCATCGCTTCATCTCCCAGCCTGCTCCCAATACCTTGGAAGCTCCTCAGAGTCTCCTCCAGGAGAGTATTTTCCTCCCTGAAGTGATGAATTTTCTTTTCCAGCTCTGGAAGAGGCGACAGGGGCAGCTGGAGGTTTTCCTTTACAAGCCTGGAGAAGGACGGAAGGAAGAGGTTGAGAATCCACCCCTGAGGGAGTCCAAGGAATTCTCTGTGCACACCCACAGAGGAGCCTTTAGGGACGGGCTCAGAGCCCTTTGCTCAGGGATTTGGCCACAAAACCAAATACTTTGGTCTCTAAATGAGGCCAAACACAGGATCCAACCCCCAATCCCAGCCCGGGGTGGGAGGAGGAGCTCAGGAAGCCCCGTCCTTACCTGCTCAAGGTGCCATTGATGTCCTGGAAGGGAGAGAAGGGAGATGGGACTCGGTGAGTCACGGAATCACACAGAATCATGGAAACACACTGGAAGAGATTTTCTAGGCCCATCGGGTCCAACCAGCGGGAAAACTGCTGAGGCACCAGATTTGGGTCTGGAGCAGGGCACGGCTGCACCGCAGAATGGTTTGGGTTGAAGGGACCCCCAGAGACCACCACGTTCCACCCCCTGCCGTGATCCCACGGGACTGGGTTGCTCCAAACCCCGCTGGACCCTGTGGCTCCATCCCGTTATCCCTCGTCACCTGCAGGAAGGTCCTGGCTGGTTGCCGGCACTTCTCCTCCAGCTCCTGGATGCGGGCATCCAGCCGGGAGATCTCCTTCGTCAGGCTCGTCACGTTTTCCTCCTGCACCTTCCCGATGTCCCTCTCCAGGTCCCCCAGCCGAGCCAGGAGGTGACGGGAATGCTCCTCCAGGGAGAGGTGCAGCCCCTGGAACTGGGAGAGAATCCGCTGCCGCTCGACTTCGGTCTTCTCCTGCGGGATGGGACACAAGGAGCTGGGTGGGAAGGGGGAGTCAAAGCCCCTCCCTGGAGAGGAACCCCAGCTCCAGGGACGACCTCGCCCCTCTACATCCACCGGGAGACACCCACTCCCCCACCCTTCTGCTCTAAAGCATTTACCAAATACTCCCAGTTCCTCCTCATTTCAGCCTCCCGGAACTCCTGGATTTTGTCTCTGTCGTCCTTCAGGGTTTGCAGCTGAGCCTGGATTTGTCCCTGAGGGGAGGAAAATTGTCTGAAAATTGGGACAACTTCAAAAACACACTCTGGGCAGGGGGTTGGAGTGCGGAGTTCCATTTTTCCTCCCTGTCCAGGAAAACATTCCCGCTCTTATTGTCCACGTTCCTGCTGATTTAGGGATTGGCAGGTATCCGCTAAGCGCTGGAGCTGGACGGAGGCTGCAATTCCGCAGCAGGGAAGAGGATGAAGACCCGGATCCCTCCAGGCTCGGAGGAGAGCAGAGAGAGCAGAAGCACCGGAGCGTGTCCTGTCCCCTTGAAACGGGCTGGGCACAGGGGAGGCAAATCCGTGGGGACATTTCTGCCCTGGCCCGGCTCCTGGATGGGAAACCCTGCCTTTACCTGGTATTCCCGGACAACCTCCGGCACCGGGAGCACGGTGTGGGAGCGGTGCGCGCGGGACTCGCGGCAGATCGCGCACAGTAGAGCCCCGTCCTCCTTGCAGAAAACCTCCAGGGGCTCCCGATGCTTCTGGCATCCTTCCTCCTTCTCCTCCCCAGTTCCCAGGGCTTCCCCGCGGCTCAGCCGCCGAGCGATCTCCAGCACCCGCGCCAGCTCCCGGCTCGGGCGGAGGCTCCGCTCCGGGGCCGTGTCCCGGCAGCGCGGGCACGCGAACCCCGCCGTGGGCCATTCCCAGCAGCGCTCGATGCACGAGCGGCAGAAGTGGTGGCCGCAGTGGATGGACACGGGGTCCCGGAAATATTCCAGGCAAATGGGGCAGGAGGCCTCCCCCGGGAGCGCGTCCCGAGCGCTCGGCGCGTCCATGGGGCCACGGGGGATGCAGGAGCAGCCGCTTTCATTTTCTCCCGGACGGGGGAAGGCGTTGCCTTCCTGCCCCTCGCGGGTGGGGGGACGCGGAGCCCAGGGGGGTGGGGATGGAGAGGTAGGCGACGGCCAAAATCCTCCTGGTTCGGCCCCCCGGCTGGTCCTAAACCTCTGCTCCGGGTGGGATTCCTGGGATCCACAGCCCGGTGAGGGATTTTTAAAAATTTGGATTTCTTAACATTCTGATTTAAAAAAAAAAAAAAAAAAATCGGATTTTTAAATTTGGATTAAAAAAAAAAAATTAGATTTTAAGAAACTTTTTATTTAGGTATTTTTTCCCCTGAAACTGTGCGAAAAGGAGGCAGGTTGCTCCCAGCCCTGGATCTACCTGCACCTTGAAGCGGTTGAGCAAAATCCCACAGAAAACCTTGGATTACTGATTTTCTTTTCCTCTGGCACTGAGCAAATCTCTCCTTGTCTGTTAAACCCGAGCCTCCAGCTCCCTCTTGAGCCCACGCCCGGCGAGAATTCACGGTGATTACACCCGGTTAATCAAGGAGGGAAACCACTTGGAAAGGGGGATGTTGATCCATCCCAACTCTCCGAACGCCTCACCCCCCGATAAATCAACCTTAGCCCCAGATTAATTTAAAAAAAAAAAAAAAAAAAAAAAAAAAAAAAAGGTGTTTTGAGCACGAAGCCGCCCCCCAGGTTTCAGTCTGAATGTTCCGAGCACCGGAAAACCCGGAACCTCAAAAAACTCCCGCACAGAATTAACGGCGCATGAGTTTTTGACCTATTTCCTCCAAAAAAAGCATCATTTAGATACCGACGCCAGCGAGTTCCGGTGGCTTCTGCACGTGAAGGGCTCCGGAGTTTACAGGCTGGTGGTCCAGCGGGGGGTCTTGGAAGAAAAGGAAAGTTAAAAATAGGAGGGTCTGTGGTCAGCGGCTCAGCCCCGACCCGTGAGAGAAACGATTTCCTGTGTAAAAGGAGAAGTGAGATGAACAATAAAAGTATGTTTGAATAAAGGTATTTATAGCTGCACGTACGGGCGGGGGTGTTGGAGTCGGGAATTCAGGAACGCTGAATAATCGGGAGGCGGAATGAGCAGCAAAGGATGAGTTGGTGGTTTCACCCGAAGAGTTACTGCAAGCTCTGTCCCCATGCCTGTGCCCTTCAACTAATAAACTAGGAGTGAATTAATAAATACGCATATAAATTAAATTTATCGATGAATAAATAAAAAAAAAAAAATTGAAAGCAGTGAAACCAGGCTGATACCTCGTTCAGACCCCAAGGGGAGGTTTGGGGCAGCCTCTCACTTTCCCCGGGTGTTTTTTGGGGGAGAAGGGGGTGAAACAGAAGCTGCAGTTGGATCCCAGCCAAGCCGGTAAGTGATGAAGGAAGTTTAATTTCCATTTAATCTTCTTCCAACCCGCTGCGGGCCTGGCGGGGAGGGGGATTCTCTGTCCCTCTCCGGCTCCGCTGCTGCTGCAGTCGGGGGTCAAAGCCGGTGTCAAACAACCCGGTGCCAGACCCGGTATTAAACGCGGTGCCGAACAACCCAGTGCCACACCCGGCGCCAAACCCGGCTCATCTCAGCAGCCAAGCTGTTCGGCTCTCGCTTTCACCTCCCTGGGGCCGAGGCACCTGCAGGAAGCGGAGCAGCCGCGGGGCCAGCCCGGCCTCGGGGGAAAGCGAAACCGCCCCGTCCCCGCGGCCATGGCCGAGCACGGCCCCGCCGGGAGCCTCCGCGCCGAAGCCTCCTGCCCGCTGTGCCTCGGCCTCTTCCAGGACCCCGTGTCCATCCACTGCGGCCACAACTTCTGCCGCTCGTGCATCGAGCGCTGCTGGGAGAGCTCCCGGGAGAGCTTCCCGTGCCCGCGCTGCCGGGAGACGGCCCCGGAGCGGAGCCTGAGACCCAACCGGGAGCTGGCCAAGATTATCCGGATCGCGCAGCGCCTCAGCCTTAGGGGGGGATCCGGGAGAGGCGAGCGGCTCTGCCAGAGGCACGGCGAGGCTCTGAAGCTCTTCTGCGAGCAGGACCAGACCCCCGTGTGCCGCGTGTGCCGCGAGTCCCAGGACCACCGGCTCCACGCCGCCGTCCCCATCGAGGAAGCGGCGGAGGAGCACAAGGTGGGAGGTGTCCGGGTGTCCCTGGGGATTAGAGAGGAGGAAAAGGAGGAGGGAGGAGGAGGGGGAGGCCAGGTGAGCGTTGTTTTCCTTGCAAAGGTCTGGATTTCTGCGCCTTCCGCCTGTTCTCTGCCTCACGTTGGGTGACAGTCACTCCCCCCTCCCTCCCCCCTCCACCGTCCCTCGCTCACGGCATCGCCGGATGGAGGCAAAGGCACCGATTCGGTGTTTCCCCTCCGATCAGGAGAAATTCCAGGCTCACGCGCAGATCCTGAAGGACAGGAGAGAAAAGATGCTGGGGCTGAAGGCGGCTGAGGAAGGGAAAAGCCTGCACTTGCTCGTGAGTGACCCTTCCCTTGTCCCTCTGGCCGTGGTGATGGATGTGGAGGCACACCTGGGCTACCTGTGCCTGTCACCGCCCTCACGGGGAAGAATTTCTCCCCAGTATCCAGCCTAAACCCGGATTTTGCCAGGTTATTGTGGATCTCTGCCTCCCTCCACGTGCTCACACGTTCCCGGGCTCCCCCTATTAACAGACAGAAAACGGGAATCACCCAATCCTATCTTTCTTGCCTTGTTGTCCCTTTCCCTGATCTCTATCGCTGACTAATCTGTTTATGGGTTTATTTTGCATCTTCCCTTGTCCAAAGGTCTGGAGCGTTTGGGTACAAAGTTTACGGACCATGGGAAAATGCTTTGCCAGCAGCCCTCACCTAGAAATGGCAAAAAAACCCAAAAAAAACCCAAAAAAAACCAACCAAACAAACAAACAAAAAAAAAAACAAAAAAAAAAACCAAAAAACCTCTTGATTCTCCCCAGGCTTTGCAAGAACCCTGGAATTTCTGGCGGTGATAAATCCCCCCTTCAATCCACTCTGCTGGCATTTCTCTCCCCTATCCCTGCCCCAGCCCTGCATGTCTGTTCCCGTTGCAGGAGCGGGTGGATGCGGAGCGGCAGAGGGTCCGGTCCCAGGTCAAGGAGCTGCACCAGCTCCTGGAGGAGCAGGAGCAGCTTCTCCTGGGCCGGCTGGCAAAGCTGGACCGGGAGATCGTGCAGAGGCAGGAGGAGAACATCAGCAGGCTCTCAGAGCAAGTCTCCTCCATGGGCCAGCAGATCCAGGAGCTGGAGGACAAGTGCCGGCAGCCACCCTGGGAACTCCTGCAGGTGAGACCTCAGAGCCCTCTGAAAACCCTTGGCCACCTGTGGTGCCACCAGGCCACCAGCCAAATTAATCCTAAACAGAATCCCAGGATCATGGTTTGAGTAGGAAGGGGCCTCACAGGCCACCTAGACCACTGGGCCACCTTTCTCCAATCGCCATCCAACCTGGAGATATAAAAACTCCTTTTAAAACCCATCTCTTTTTTCCTAAATTATTCTCTTCAATCCCCACAAAGTCATCCCAACTGTCCACTGGAATGTTGTGGATCACCCCCAGGGCCCAACTCGCTGGTCACTGGGGTTCACTTGTCCGGTTGAACACTCCCAGCACTGGTCTGAGTTCCCTTGTCCACAGTGGGAAACCACCGGTGCTCCCCTGGTCTGGAGGTTGCCACCAAAGTCACCATCTGAGCCCACCTCTGGGCTTCGTTTCACCCCTGGTTCGATAATTAAATATTAAAATATCAAAACATTCAAACATTCAAACGTCTAAATATTCAAATATCCAAGCATTTAAACACCCAAACATTCAAATAGTCATATATTCAAATAAGCAGAGATGTTCATTAGCAGCGGTCATGCCCATCCTGGGAGGGGGGATGATGCTGATAACCGAACTGCTCATTAAGATTGCCATGACCTCACCTGAATTCCCGCAGATCCAGAATCCCTCATTTAGGCTGAGCAGCGTCCCAGGATGACCCCAGAGCCCTCCCTGGTTATTCGCCCCAGGCTGGCTCCGCTCTGACCCCACAATCCCTCTGATCTGTCTCTCTCTCTCTCTCTCTCTCTCCTGCAGGACAGCAGAGACATCCTGAGCAGGTTTGTGGCTCCTCTCCTGCATTCCTGCCACGTGCTTGTCGTTTGTCCCCATGGCTGGGGGACTCCAAAACCCTAACAATCTGTGACCTGTGTGACAGGGACATGCAGGACACAACTAGGACACCACAAAAGTCCAGTTAGGATGCTGGAGACCAGAGTCAGGTACTGGGGGCTGAAGGTACCTCCAGCTCTGCTGCAACTGCTCTGTGATCCATGAAAACCTCCCTGTTCCTGGAGGGATGAGCTTTTCCTTTTCAGCCTGTCAAAAATAGGGAGCCAACAGCTAAAAGTGTCAAATTCTAAGGGAATCAATCTTCCACCCTTTAACAGACCTGCTCAAGTCCCCTTCGGACTGGGAGGTGGGTTATTGGAAGGAGGAAAGTGGACATGGAAAGGCATTTTTATTCCCTGATTTCCACTGGTGGAAAATCTTCACCACCCAGGGACTCCTCAGCAGTGGCTGGGTCAGCAAATGTTTTCCAGGAGCTCCTTGATGAGGAGCAGATCCCAAAAACCTCCTGTAGATGCCTAAACCCAAGAGGAATGGAATTATAAAACTGTGGAAACTTGGGATGGTTTGGGAAGGAAGGGACCTTTCAAGTCTTCCCAGAGCCCAGCTGTCTCTCCAGTCCCACCATTCCATATTTCTGTGGAGAAAATCTTCTCCTTCTTTCCAGGCTGGAGAAGCAGAGTGCCCTGGAGACAGTGGAGACATCACCAGAGCTGGCAGAGGAACTCACGGGGCTGCCCCAGAGAAATGTCACACTCAAAGAAATGCTGAAGAAGTTCCAAGGTATGGAGGGACCAGGGATGGGGGTCAGAAGCAGCACTGCATCAGCGTCACGTTCGGAAATCACCCCTCAAAAGTGAAAATCCCAAATATTTCCACATGGCAGCTTAAGAAAGGAAAGCCATGGGACACCCCCCAATGACCAGCAAAACCCCCCACACTCCAGAGCCTCATTTTTGCTCCAAGCCAAATTCCCTTTGTTGGCTTTTCCACTCTCCCAGTCCTGCACAGGGGCATCAAACCATCCCCAGCACCCCAGATGGGGGGAGACGGGACAAACCAAACCCCAAAGCTCTCGGGGGGTGACACCCATGTGTGACAGCCATCCTCTCCCTCTGCAGTGAGCCTGACGCTGGATCCGGACACGGCCCATCCCCGGCTTGCCCTGTCTGAGGATGGGAAGTGTGTCCGGTGGGAGGACACCCGGAGGGCCGTCCCCGACCACCCCAAACGCTTCGACTCCTCGCGCTGCGTCCTGGGCCGGGAGGGATTCGGCTCTGGCCGGCACTACTGGGAGGTGCAGGTGGGCAACGGGGCTGCCTGGGCTGTCGGCGTGGCCAAGGAATCTGTGCGCAGGAAGGGTCGGATCAGCGTCAAGCCCGAGGTGGGGATCTGGGCCGTGGGGCAGTGCGGGAGCCAGTGCCAGGCTCTCACCTCTCCCACCGTCCCCATCTCCCTGCCCGAAACCCCCGAGGTGGTTGGGGTCTACCTGGACTACGAGGCTGGGCGAGTGGCATTCTTCGATTCGCAGAGGGCGATCCCGATGTTCACGTACCCTCCGACATCCTTTGGCGGGGAGCAGGTCCTGCCTCTGCTCTGCCTGGGCAGGGGGTGCCAGTTCACTCTGTCACCCTGACCCTCCCCCGTGGTGGGTCGCTCACCTGGGGGGTTTCAGGATGGAAAATTCCCCTTTCTCCATCATTTCTGCCGACGAGAAGCCATGGTTGGTGTAGAGAAATGCTGATCTGAGGGCTGGGAGAGACTTTCTGTGCCAGGGTGATGATGAGGGAGAGGATGAGAGGGGAAAAGGATGTAAAATAAATGGAAATAGGGCAAAGAGTGGGAATAATTGGGATGATCAGAACAATCTGCTGGTGGCTGGGGCCACCTGAGGCATTTCCTGGGACCTGGACATCTGGATGCCTGGACATCTGGGGTCTACCAGCATCATCTCCTGGGGTCCAGCAGGATCATCTCCCAGGACCTGGGTCCACCAGAGGCTTTTCCTGGAGTTTGGATGCCTGGGGTCCATCGGGGTCAGATCCTGGGGTTCATGGGGATCATCCCCTGGAGACTTTTAGGGTCAAATCCCGGGGTCCATTGGTATAACGGCCTGGAGTGGATTGGGATCATGCGCTGGGATCTATCTGGGTCGGGATCACATTCTGGGGTGCATCGGAATCCAGTCCTGGGATCCATCGAGGCCACGATGAAGTCCCGGGTGCCACCGAGGTCATCCGTCCAAAATAGAATCACTCAGAGAGGCCCACGGAGCGTGTCCCTGGTGGTCTAGTGGTTAGGATTCGGCGCTCTCACCGCCGCGGCCCGGGTTCGATTCCCGGTCAGGGAATACTGCTTTTTTCTTTTCCTCCCCGAATCCACTTTTTTGGGGGGTGTGTTTTGGGAAATCTTTTCCGTATTTAAACATCTCCTAACTCCCAAAACACCCCCTGTCTCCTCTTTTTGTGCCTCTCCCTTCCCGCGGGGCGTCAGCTACCACCTACCCCAGCTCCTTCTGTTATTGAGCAATAAATAAATAAATAAATAAATAAGCAGTAACGCTAATTGTTTTTTTTTCGATTACGTTTATATGAAAGGCCTTTACCAGCTGTGCTGAAATAATTGCAGTTGAATACTGAAATTAAATAATGGGGATTATTGAGCAGTTAACTGTTTATTATACATTATGATTATTTACAGTGAGTTATAATTTCAAAAAGGAACAAGATTTTTAAAAAGAATAATAACTTGGAAAGCCGGAAAAAAATTGAAAAAATGATCCGCAATTTGAAAAAGGGAAAGCACAGCAGAAAAAAAAAAGGGCATTATTTTAGGAATTTCTCCAAGAATAAACCCTGTCAGGAGTGGGATTTGAACCCACGCCTCCATCTGGAGACCAGAATTCCCGAAGGAAGGTGAGACCTTGAGTCTGGCGCCTTAGACCACTCGGCCATCCTGACGGTGACGACTGAGCCCTAAATAGAGCAATTCGGGGTTTTAAAAATCAGGATTTGTTGGGCTCTCTTTGGACGGGGGGAGTTTTGTTTTACTGGTTTTTTTTGTCTATTGCTTTGTGGGGGCTTTTTGACTACTAGCAAAGTAGTCAAAAATAAAAAATAATTATTAAAAAATAGGGTAATATTTGTAATTAAAACTAAAAACAAATAATAATTTGAAAAGGAACAGTAGCTGAGAGAAAAAGGATTTCAAAATGGAATAATGATCTCTGAGGGGAACAATCATTCGCACAGAATAAAAATAGTAGAACCCGGCATAATAGTAACAATAACAACAACAATATTATTAATAATAATAGAACAATAATAATTTAAAAATAAAAATATTTTAGAAATTAGTAATAATTTAAAAACTACAATAAACAAAGAGCAAAAGACATATTTGAGTAGATGTAGGAAAAAAGAATCCACGCCCAACGTGGGGCTCGAACCCACGACCCTGAGATTAAGAGTCTCATGCTCTACCGACTGAGCTAGCCGGGCGCTGCTTTCCGCTTTTTCCTTATCCTATATTTAATATTCAATTAATGGTCATTCCACCTCATTTTCCGGGGAAACTCCTCACCAGACAGATATTTTTGGGGTGCAAAAGGCTGGGAGAAAACCTCCGCCTCGAGGCAATTTTGGCTTTCCCACCAATTCGGCCTCCGCGATCAGAAGCCGTCGTTAAACACTTCCCGGCTCGGATAAATCGCCGCGGGGGTGGAGAGGCGGAATTGCCTGAAATTTCGCGGTATTCTGTGGGAAAAGCGGATTTTTTTGGTCTTCGGTTTTGAGGGGAGAAGGGGCAAAAAGTCAGACGTGGCGCGTTTCTGTAGTGTAGTGGTTATCACGTTCGCCTCACACGCGAAAGGTCCCCGGTTCGAAACCGGGCAGAAACACGTCCTTAAATCAATCTTTTAACTTTCGTGTCTCAACATTCCTTCAAATTCCATCATGGCGATTCTGGCAAAAGAAAAAACAAAAAAAAAGTTTATTTCTAGAAGCAAATTATTTAATTGCTACTCATTCCCCTGCATTTTTTGGCTCAATATTCCTACAAATCCCTGAATTATGGCGCTGGTAAAAATCCGTGTTAATAACCCAGAACCGGTTTATTTTAGTTTATCCATCAATATTTTCCCTGCGGTCAATTTTTTTGGGCAGAAACCCCTACAAGTGTAGGTGTCTCCCCCAAAATCATGGGGAGCCGGGGAAAACAAAACAACTCCAAAAACTCACTCCCAGGAAACTGTGGGAATATGATTGCCACAGAAACACCTCGCGTGCTTTAGTTTTCCACGGATTCGGAGTCGCGACTTCCTTTCTAAAGGTACAAAACCGCCTGAAATCGAAGATTTTACAAAAACGGTAGCCGCTGGTTCCCTGACCGGGAATCGAACCCGGGCCGCGGCGGTGAAAGCGCCGAATCCTAACCACTAGACCACCAGGGAACTGCCCTAGGGTCTCTTTTTACCATTCCCAGGGATTTTTTCCAGCAAACCGCCCCGAGTCTGCCTCTTTCCATCAGCCTCATGACACTGCTTCACTCGGGGCGCGGAAGGAATCAAAAATAGGAAAAATCACGGCGAATTCAAAAGTGATTTAAAAATCCCCCAAATAGTTCAAGGTAGTAAATGAATCAATCAAAAACAGGAAAGCAATAAAAATTATAAAAAAAAGTTGAATGAAAATAGCGAAACTAATTTTAAAAATGGGATTTACCCTTGAGCTTGTCCTCCCTGGTGGTCTAGTGGTGAGGATCGGGTGCTTTCACCCCCATAGTCCGGTCTCGATTCCCGGTCAGGGAAAAGAAATTCTAAAAGGGTGTGAATTCTTCAAAAGTAACGATTTTTAACCTCGGGGTCCCCCAATGTCTCCCCTGTCCGCTGACCTCAATGTCGCCTGTCCGTGATTTCACGCGAAAGCTCCTTGGTTCGGAATCAGACAAAACCCACCGAGTTTGAGGGTATTTTGGGAGGGTTTTAAGCATTTGCCTGATTTTTTCCTTTATTTACGTTTTTCAGCACAACCTCCCAAACGCGGCTGGAATGAAAAGGGATAAGGGAACGGATTAAAAACCACAAGGGAATGAATTAAGAGCGATAAAGTAATGAGCTAAAACCAATAAGGGGATTGTTTATAAAAGGACGAGGGTAGCTTTTCTCATAGGATTTAGGAATATTCAGGAGCAGCCGCAAAGGGAATTTGGGTTTCTGATATTCCAGAAAAGGTGGAAGCGCGTACATTACCACCGTTTCTGTAGTGTAGTGGTTATCACGTTCGCCTCACACGCGAAAGGTCCCCGGTTCGAAACCGGGCAGAAACAGCAGCTTTTTGCGGGTTCTTTTCTCCGTATTTCCCCAGCTCTTACCAGGTGTTGGGTCGTTTTGTGGGGCACTATGGCAATTCCACGTGCTTTAGCTCAGGTTTGGCCAACTGGAGAACCAGCGTTGACCCCGAAGGATGAGCGGAGACTCCTGGATTTTGGGGTGTCTGAAATAGTTTTAATCGGGGAATTCCTTCTGTGATCAAAGCTGGGGTGTTTTGGGGGCTTTTGGTCGTGTGCAGCCTCGGCAGGGAGGCCCAAGCGAGGGAGGAAAAAAAGAGCCAAGGGATGTGTACGACGCCGCCAGAAAAGGGGAAAATAAAGTGCAATAACCTTCGTTTTGTGAAATCCCACAAAATTGACTCCCTGGAAGCACCATCCCCATGTTTCTGTAGTGTAGTGGTTATCACGTTCGCCTAACACGCGAAAGGTCCCTGGTTCGAAACCAGGCAGAAACAACCTGTTTTGGGGAGTGAACTCCGTTTTCCACCCGCGAGCTAGCTGGGGTTTAATTTCGGAGTTATTTTGGGGGATTCTGTGTTGCCGGCGTGTGGTGGGGTGGCAGCTTTGTCCCTGGCTTCCTTTACATCAATAATTTCTTGCGTTTGCTTCCCAGAGGGGAAATTATTTTAAAAAGCCCCCCAAATTATCAAAGACAGAGACGGATAATTCACGTTTCTATCCCGCTGCTCCATCAAGCTCCCTCTTTCTGCATCCCAGGCCAAGATGGAGAGGAAAGGGTGGAAAAAACCTTTAGAATGCTCAAATCCAGCCATTCTTCGGTGTGGCACCTGCAGGCGTGATTCCGATGTGCTGAAAAACCAAGCAACGACTAGCCTCCCTTCCCCCCAAGCAATTTTGGGTTCGTTCATCCCCAGGACAAGCTCCAAAAAAACCCCAAAACGAACCAACAGAGATTGTGTGGAGGAGGAGAGGGGAGGCGTTGCAGTCACGCGTTTCTGCTCCTGGATGGAGTTGTTTGTTCTTGGGACGTGACCTGGAATAGCAGCCAAAATTCCACGTTCAACATCCTCCTTCCTGGCCGTGTTTTGTCGGAGATCTTGGCTCCATATTTGCCATTATTCCAGAAATTCGGACGTTAGGAGGGCCGGGCAGGCGGAATGGCAGCGCTTTTCCTGCTGGATTTCATCCCCCTCATCCTTCTCTGCTGTTATTCCCATTCCTCTGGCAGATCCACCCTGATACCGCGTTATCCATAGTGCAGTATGCTCGGATTTGAGGGAAGAATCGGGGAACATCAGTAAAATGATCCAAACTCCTCGTGAAACACAGGACTGGGCTGATCCCTTCCCAGCAGCGTCACCCGCAGTTCCTCCTGGATTTGTGGAGCTGCTGGAATGTTCACAATCTGCTTTTTCACCCCCACGAAACGGGGGAGCCGCTGTATTCTGGGGTGTTTTCCCTCTGTGTGGAATGCACGGAGATGAATTCAACCTCCGGGAAATTGGGGAAACTGCCCAGTTCTGGTGGAGTTTGGGACAGGGTGTCCAGGAGGGGGTGAAAAGGGCTTTTTTGGAGGCAATTTCTGCATTCCCGGTGACTGAGAAGCCACTGAGGAGGAGCCAGGTGGGAGGTGAGCCAAGGGTGGGCTGGGATGGGTTAAATCAGAAGGATTTTACTGTTTGGAGGGTAAGGAAAACCGGGGAGAAAACACACAGAAACCCAGTCTACACCGAATTCAACCAAAAAAATTTTGGCCAGGGTCTATCCTGGGACAAAGAAACAAACCGGCAGCTCCCTGGTGGTCTAGTGGTTAGGATTCGGCGCTCTCACCGCCGCGGCCTGGGTTCGATTCCCGGTCAGGGAATGCAGTCCTTTTGTCCCAAATTCCTTTTTTAAAAAAAATCTTTCCAGAATTTTACATGTCCTAACCTCCGAAATACACCTCTTCTCTTCTTTTTGTGCCTCTCCTTTCCCGCGGGGCGTCCCCTTCCACCTGCCCCAGCTCCGTCTTTTGTTGAGCAATATATGAAAAAAATTGAAAAAGGCAACAATAATTTGTAAAAGTGAACAGTAATTTGGAAAAGGTAATAATAATTTGAATAAAAGGGATGAATAATTTTTAAAAAGGGGAATAATAATTGGAAAAGGAATAATAATAATTAATAATAATAATTTTAGAAAGGGAAAAATAAGTTTTTAAAAGGGACCAACGCCTTGGTTTTTCCAATTTTTTCTTTTCTTTTTTTTTTTTTAAGGGTTGAAAGGTTTTTAACTTCAGTGGAAGCAGCAGCCCGAGGGGCGGTGTCTTTTGCCCGGATTCCCCGGAAAATCCCGCATTTCCCGGTCTGCATCGTGGTTTGTATCAGCTGTTGCTGCTTTCTCCAACGAGCCCGGCTAGCTCAGTCGGTAGAGCATGAGACTCTTAATCTCAGGGTCGTGGGTTCGAGCCCCACGTTGGGCGGTAGGGTTTTCTTTTTCCCCCCTTTATGTACCCAAATCTGATGGGTTTTTACCCTTTATTTAATTTTTAAACTATTATTCCTTTCCTTAACTATTTCTATTGTTTCAATTTTTATTCTTATTTCATTATTTGTTTTTTAATTATTTTTACTATTGTTATTATTAATTATATAATTATTCCTTTTTAATCAATTATTCCGGTTTTTACTATTTTTATTCTTTTAAAATCGTCATTCCTTATTGAAATTATCATTCCTTTTAAAAATTCCTATTACTTTAAAAATTATTATCCCTTTATTTTTTTCATCATCACCACCACCACCACCATCATCATCATTCCTTCTAGAATTATTATGTCGGGTTTTACTATTTTTATTCTGTGAGAATGATTGTTCCTTTCAGAAATCATTATTCCATTTTGAAATTCTTTTTCCCTCAAACACTATTCCTTTTCAAATTATTATTTCTTTTTACTTTTATAATCATTATTATTCTATCTTTTTAATAATTAACCCTTATCAGTAGTTTAAAAGCCCCCACAAAGCAACTGACAAAAATACCACCAATCAAACTGAGGTAAACCCGAAAACTTGGAAATGAGGGTTTGTGCCCTAAAAAGGGGGGGTTGTGCCCTAAAAATTGACTTTGTGCCCTTAAAAATCAGGGGCTGTGCCCTACAACCGAGGGGTTTTGCCGTAAAAATGGGGGTTGTGCCCGAAAAGGGGGGTTTGGAACTTAGAAATGAGGATTTGAGCCCCAAAAAGGAGGGCTTGGACTGACACCAGGAATTTCACGCTCGGGAAGGCCCCGGTACCGCCCGGGCAGCTGCTCAAACACCGGCACGGGGTTGGCACTAAAGGCCTTGGAAATAACCTGGAGCAGGGAGGAGGGGAATGAATCACATCCTATTACCCCTGTCATTAATTAAGGCCGTGACCACGCAGAGAAACCCGCCGGGCAGGGGATCCCTCGGCGCTCCGGGCCTGGGTTCCATCCCCGTTTCCCAAACCCGTGCGGTTTGTGCGTTCTTTGGGACGGTTCCAGTTTGGGATGCGGGGCACGAAGGGACTCCAGGAGCCGGGAATGGCCCCGCGCCGCCGTGCCCGCGTGTCCCGGGTGTTTGTCCAGGTGCGTTCTCCAGCATTGTTCCCAGGGGACGGCGTCTCCCGAGGGATCCGAGGTCGTTCAGGCCCCGAGGGCAGCGCGGGGATAAAGGGACCGCGCGGCCGCGGGCGCCGGGAGCGCGGAGGGAGCGGACAGCCGGGTAAGGGACCCGCTCCGGGGCTTTTAGGGGATTCTCGGGGTTGTCCTTGCGCGTGTCCGTCGGCATCATCCCAACATCTCTTCAAACCTCCCGGGGAACAGGGGTTTTTATGCCCGTTTTTATGGCCAACCTTATTTTTAATATATAAAAATTGTTGTATAAGTGTTTTATTATACTTTTATTTAAAATATATAGATATAAAAATATATTTTAATATGAATTATAAATAACAATACATAAAGATATAAATAAAATTTAATATATAGTATATCATTTATGTATATTAATATGTATAGAAGACATATTAATGCTTTATAGAGTACAATATATAAACTAATAGATAAAATACATGTATAGCACATAAATATATCCTATATGATAACGTATATATATATTTAGCATTTCCACATAGGTTTGTATTCTATGCTTTTATATTTATATCTCTTAGTCTTATTTTTGTGTTTTATAAAATATAAACCAGTTTAATCTTTAGGTAGTTAAACATTTTACTAAATCCACATCAAATTTATCTTCAGTGAAGAAATAGTGGAAAAGGGTGGTTTTTGGGCGCCCGGCTAGCTCAGTCGGTAGAGCATGAGACTCTTAATCTCAGGGTCGTGGGTTCGAGCCCCACGTTGGGCGGTAGAGTCTTTTATCCCTTTATTCACTGAGATCTGATCTGGTTTTTCCTTTCATTTATCCAAATCCACCTGGTTTCGGTTCAATTGCCGGCACTGTGTCTCAGCACCTTTGGCAATAAAATGCCTTTTTTCCTCATTAAATTATTTTATTCCCGTGGGACACTCCTGCCCCGGAACCACAGCCACTAAAGTCTCCAAAATTTCCCATACTTCAGTTTTTAAGGATTATCTCATAACGCAAACCAAGCTTTTCTCGGCTCATTTTGCCCAAAAGGCACAAAACAAAAGCAGCTGGAGGGCTTTTGCCTGGTTGATTTTTTTCCCCCACCCCATCCCAGGGCTGAGCACCAAGAGAACTCATCCCAGCAATGAATTCCTGAGCCATTCTCATTCCAGGGAACTCCGGGCTGTGCTGGGAAGCGGATGGAAGTCAGGACCTGCCCCTGCCCCACGATGAAGCTGCTCCTGCTGGGGCTGAGCCTTGTCCTGTGCGTCGGAGTCGGTGAGCGGGGAATAAATTGGGTTTAATAACGGCAGCACCTCTCCAGCCCATCCCCAGTGTCATCCCAGCGTTCGAGGCAGGATTTTCCCCAGTTCTTCCCAAAGTTCATCCCATTTTTTCTCCTCTGCTGCAGCTGAGGCCCTTCGATGCCATGTCTGCAAGTACAAGATCCCCTTGGTTGGGTGCTTCCGGGGCGCCAACGTGACGACCTGCGAGCGCCGGGAGAAGTGTGCCCTCATCAAAAGCACCCTGGGTGCATTAGCTGGGGGTTTCCTTGGATTTCCCTATCCTTTCCTTGGCTTTCCCTATCCCTTCCTTTCCTTCAGGGAGATTCTCCCCGTCCCTGGAAAACCAAATTTCTCCTGTGGATGGGTGAGGATGTGGTGACCAAGCTGCTGGGAAAGGGCAGATGGGAGGGGTCAAGTTCATCCTCTCCATGGAGGTTGTCCTAAAAAAGTTTCAAAAACTCCTTTTTAGGCCAAGGGGAGAATCCCTTCCAAAGAAGCCAGGGGGCAGGGGTTGTCTCTGTGGGCACATACCCTGATTTTCTTTTTCTCTTAATTAAACCAAGCTGTGACTTCATTTGGGGAGTATATTTCAGAGCTTGGTTTCTCCTCAAAGCCCAAAGTCTGATTTTTATGGGGTTTGTGGCGTTCTCCTCTCCCCTGCAGGGAAGGTGACCCTTTACTACCAGCAAGGCTGCACCTCCACCCTGAACTGCGGCCGGGAGCGGGCGTCTGACGCCGAGTCCCGCCTGACCTCCCGCTACTCCTGCTGCGAGACCGACCTCTGCAATGAGGAGTGGGGCGAGGAGCCCACGGACTGACCCGCCGTGGGGCCAGGACTGGGATCCCGATGCGCTCCGGCGCTCCTCGAATGAATCCTGAATGCTCAGCACTCGCAATTAGGGACGGTGGGCCCCGCGAGGCTCCCGCTGTGCACCTGGATTTAGTCTCAGCTCTAAAATAAACCTTCAGGCTCGGCACTGGCAGCTGGATCTGGCTCGTGTCCTTGTTTCTCTGCCTCAGGCAGCCGCTCCTCTTTTCAGCTCTCCAGACTCAGCATTCCTGGTGGTCTGGGAGCAGCTGGTGGCCCCGAACATGATCCTGACATCCAAACCCCAAGGGCAAGCCAAGGAGCTTCCTCCTGGTCTCATCCTGATTTTTTTTCCTCCAGGGCAGGGCTGGGAAGTTCCTGGCTGGGAATTTTGGGAGAGGAGCATCAGGGAGCCGCTGGAAGTCAGGGGCAGTAAAGGATGTGTGTATCCAGTAGATATTCATTGATCTATAGATTTATAGGCAATAGATATTTATCTGACAGGGACTGCCTTTCTTTTTATTTTCTCCCTCTTCCTGTTGGTTTGGGTGTCCCAACCTCTTCTTACCTGACCAACACACTTGTGGCAGGTGGGAGATGCCCCACAGGAGATGTTCCTGCCCTTTTCCTCCCAAATATGAGCAGCGAGATTAACCATTTTTTGACCGTTTGGGAAGAGGGATGAAAAGCTTCTCTCCTTCTCCAGCTCCACTGAGCCTCTGGAAGGAGGGATGAGGTTCCTGGAGAGGGTTAAAGGGCTGCCGAGACCCCGGGGAGAAGGTCAGGGCTTGGGGACAGGTGGAGGGAGGTGCTGGAAACGCGATCCTGGCGCTGGGCAGGGAAAACTTTGGCACGGAGGAGAGGAGCAGAGCTGGAGAGGCCAGGAAGGAGGAGGAGGAGAAGGAGGAGGAGGAGGAGGGAAAGACCTCGGTGGGTGCCCAGGATAGAAGCAATGGGGGAGGGGAAAGAATGGTAAGTGAGACGGGAAGGAGGTGGTGGTGACAGAGGGGACAAATGGGGCAGCCGAGGGCCGGCAAGGAGCCCGAGCTCGAGCGGTGCCGCGATGTCCGAGGCAGCCGCGGCCGCGGCCGGTTTCCTTCGCCGGAGCTCGGCAGAGCGGCTGCCGCGGACCCCGTCCCGCTGGGACCCCGCGGCGTCCCGGCTCGCCGCCCAGCTGGCCCCCTCTAGACCCGTCCCCACGCAAAATCCCGGGAGATTCGGGCGGTTTGGGAGGACGCCCCTTTCCGACGCCTCCACTCCGAGGTACACGGGGGCAGCCGGGGACACGGGGAGGGGTCGGGATGCGCTTGTCCCCCTGTCTCTTTCTTCCCTGCACCCACCTCGTTCTCCTTGTTTTTCCTACCAGGCTGCCCGCGGCTTCTCTCGCGGGGTCTCGCTCTTTTCCTTGGCTGGCTGTGCATCCCTGGGTTGGGGTGTGGATTTACCTCCCGTTCACAGGCACCACCTCATCCTTTCACTGCAGAAACGTGAGGGAAAATGCGTGGAATAGGAAAAACACACACTTTGTGTTTATTTACAGATCAAAAGAAACGGAAGGTGGGAGAGAAGGAATTCCATTTCCATAGGGAGTGATATATATACATATAAATATATAAAAATACATATAAATATAAGTGAATATATGCGAAGGGACAGATAAACATGCACAGAGGTGGTAATGCTCTGCAGGACAGTTCCAGGACTGTTTTCCCTCACTAACTCCTCCAGCAGAACCTCTGGGGTCGGGATTTGTCCCCCCATAGCTCCAGATGTGTCCCAAGATCCTGACTTGGAGTTGTTGGATCAGCAGGGGCTGGCTTTCAAATCAGAATTTATGGATCACTCAATCTGATTTCAGGTCCTCATTAGGAGAAGACAAATCGCTCTCCAGAGGATCCCACATTTCCCAGTCCATGGTAACACGATCCCCTTCAGTAACCGGGTGACTGTCACTCCCTCCTGTCCCTGTTTGCCATGACAAGAATTTGGTGAAGTCTCAGGTGGAAACCACCGCGTTATGGACAACCCCAGTCCAGGAGAAATTATATTTATTTTAATTATCGTTCCCATTTAATGCACGACCTCCAAACCTGCACAAAGTGTTTCTGGAAGACCAAGACTATTTTATTTTGAGATGCAGGACACCAATCCCGAGCTTGATCTTCATGGATTCGGGAAACTCACCCACAGATCTTGATAAGGACTTTGCATCCTCTTGTATTCCCTTTCTCCTGTTGCTTTTTATGGCCCCTGATGAGCTCTGGAGCCCAATCAGGTTATCTGAGTCCCCAACTGAAGTTTCAGGGCCGAAACAGGACTTTAGAGAGGTTCCCTGGATCTGAGCCTGGAGCAGCTGCTCCACACAAGCCCCAGGGCTCAGATTTAGCACCAGCTCAGCCATAAATCAGCGCCATACAGAGACGGTGACACCTCAAACGGGAGGGTATCCCAAAACATTTTCCTCTTCCCACCTCCCTGCTGAAAGGAGGAGGAAAAAAAAAAAAAAAAAAAAAGCCAGGAAAACCAGAATTTGTGGGGAGCAGAGGGCAGCGTTCCTGCTTTCTTGCGTGTCCCCCAGTGCCGAGGTCCCCGTCCCTGGGCTGGAGAAACCGGACACTGCAGGAGTGACCCCGGGCAGCGGCAGCTTTCCTGGAAGAGCACCGCCCCCGCGGGGCCGGGTGCCAGGCATTCCTGTTCCAGCCCCGCTGAAACCATTCCTCACCCGCAGGAGAGAGGCCATGGCAGCCGTGTTCCTGCCCGGAAACCTCCAGGACGAAGCCACTTGCTCCGTGTGCCTGGAGTTCTTCAAGGATCCCGTGTCCATCGAGTGCGGGCACAACTTTTGCCGGGCGTGCATCGTCAAGAGCTGGAAGGAGCTGGAGATGGACTTCCCGTGCCCGCAGTGCCGGGAGGTTTTCCAGCAGAAAAACTTCCGTCCCAACCGGCAGCTGGCGAACATGTCCGAGATCATCAGCCAGTTCACGCTGCGCGGGGCCAAGGGCGCCGAGGACGGGCTCTGCCCCAAGCACCGCGAAGCCCTGAAGCTCTACTGCAAGGACGACCGCAGGACCATCTGCGTGGTGTGCGACAGGTCCCGGGAGCACCGGCCCCACGCCGTGGTGCCCGTGGACGAGGCTTCCGAGGAGTACAAGGTCTGTCCGTCCGTCTGTCCGTGCGTGCGTCCCGCGGGAGACTCCCGGGGAGCTGCGTTTGTCCCCGCGGAGTCACCCGGCTTTCCCTGGCGCTCAAACGCCCTCCCGAAGAGCTGGCAGTGCTTCCCAGCCTCCCGAGAAGCTGGGAGAACGTGTTCTCTCTGGACGTGCGCGCCCCTCTCCTGCGTTCCCCTTGTTTCTGGGATGGATTCACCTCGTCGGGAGGGGGAACGGCTGACGGAGCCAAACATCCGCGGCTGTTGGGGGCTGGGAGTGCTTCCAGAGATGAGCGAAGTTGATTGAAGCCGGGCTGAGCTTTGCCTGTGCCAGGAGCCTGTGGGGAACAGGGCACGTCCCGTCCCCCGCATCCTCCGTTCCTTTTTTTGGGGAGGGGTTCTGGTGGTCCTTGAGGCCGCCGGCGTGGGCGGAGCTGAGCCAGAGGGATTTCCCGGCGAGCGCATTCCCGTGTTTTCCTCCTTCCCCATCCCACCTGGCAAAGAGCAAAGCCTGCGGACAGAGGGATGCAGCGAAGCAGAGAAAGCAACACCGGCCACATCCTCTTCTTTTGTTCCCAGGAGAAAATCCAGGGGCGCTTGGATTTCCTGAGGAAGGAGCGGCAGGAGCTGCTGGAGTTCAAAGTGAACGACGATAAGAAAACCCAGGAGCTGCTGGTGTGTCCCAGGACGGGGTGGTGGGGAAGCCTGGAGGGGATGAGGACCCACTGCTCGCCCCAGTGTCTGAAAAAGGGAAAGGGGTGGTTTTCTCGTTCCTCCTGGCCCCACCACCAATAGCCACAGCCTCAGCAGACCTCGGGGATGGTGCTGGAGCATCTGAGAGCGGGGCTGGCTTCGGGGATCTCCTTCACCCTTCCTCTTCCTCAGCACATCATGCCTGTGGCAGCAGAAGGGAAAAAACCCCATCTTACTGAAAGTAATTCCTCTCCCAGACCACCTCCCTCCAAGACAAGGGCTTTGAGGGGCTTATGTCCCCTTACTTGGGGCAAAAGCCACCGAGCTGCCCTGGCCCATCTTGCTGCTCTCCCATCCCTGTGGTTTTTTAACACCACAGCAATTTCCTGTTGTTTTGGTGGCTGGCGGGGTTGGACACAGCCCAGCCTGTCCCAAGCCCCGGGGTCAGGTGTGACGCCAAAGGCAGAGCGTGAAGGGCCCTCCTTTGGGGGCCTGGGTGGACCTGCTGGACCTGTGCTGAGGGACAGTGTGGAGTGAAGCAACCGAAATACCTCCCGATGCCAAAGGGAGCATTTCCTGGAGCTAAATGTTCTCGTTTGCCCAGGGCTCTGTCCTAGAGGGGATTCGGGGTGTTTGTGATGGCAAACCCAACAGGAACCGGCATGGTGGCAGAGCTGAGGAACAAGAGATCCTAACGGGCGGGGATTTGGCTCTCCCACCCCCACCTCTTCCAAGGCTTTTGTCCAGGAATGCTACCCCCTGTGTCTCCTCATCCCTCCCTAAATGAAGGCCCCCAGTCTCACCAGGCCGGGGCTCTAAATTCACCACCAGGCCTCTCTCCTGAAAACCCCTTTTTGCTGTGTTTCATTCCCAGAAAACCATCGAGAGCGAGCGGCAGAAGCTGCTCTCGGAGTTTGAGCGGCTGCGGCAGTTCCTGCACGACCAGGAGCACATCCTGCTGGGGCAGCTGGAGAAGATGGAGAAGAACATCTCCAAGAGGCAGAACGAGAACATCACTGACCTCTCCAAGGAGATCACACTCCTCAACAAGCTCATCACCGAGCTGGAGGAGAAAATCCAGCAGCCCATGCTTGAGTTCCTCAAGGTGAGATATCAGGTCTTAGTCATGGCCTTATTCCTCCTTTTTCAATGTGTTTATGGATCCTGTAGAGGTGTTTTGGGGGTAAAAGTCCTTTTTTATTCTGTCCTTAATGAGTGGATAGTGCAAGGAGATGTCTGAGTGCCCCGAGTTCTCTCTGGCTGAGGAACACCCTGGAACAGAGTGTCCTCTTCAACTTTAATGATTTTTTTCCTCCATGAACTTGTCTGGACTTTTCTAGCACCCCCAAGCCCTGGGTTTCATGGTGTTCAGAGCTGAGTTAGACCAAACTCTCCTTTCCAGGCTGGGAAAACAACCCCAGGGTGCCTGAAATCCTGAAATCCTGCAGCTCTTCTCCCCACCCTGAATGGCTGCAGGGCCACGGGTGACCTTTGAATGGAGCTCATTTGTACTGAATTGAGCAGATCGTGCTGGTGGCTCCCGCAGACCTGCACAGGGTTAAATCCCCTCCCAGGCTGCGTTCTGGGTGCTGTCAATATTTGCAGACGGTTTCAGGACTTGGCTGTGGGTGGAAGTTCACCCCACATGGTCTCTGTGCAGACGGCACTGCTACCCACGAGAAACGCCCCAGAACAATAGTTGGTATTCTATTAAAAAGCAGGTTGGGAACTCTGAGCTGGCTCCAGGGTCCTTTTTCAGCCCCTGGGAGGTGACTCTGGCTTTGTGTGGGCTCTGGAATGTGTTTTAAGGGCACCAGAATGGGCAAATAGTGCCTCCATTTGGTGTTTGCTTGCGGTTTTGCAACTTTATTGAGTGCATTTGAATCTTAAATTACCTCCACAACCCACTCTGCCTGAGGGAAAATCACTTCCTTGTCCATCCCAGGGTGGGATGAGGCATCCCAGGCTTTTCTTGGGGATGATTAGACTGTGGGAGTCCAGAAATCATGGGGACATCGAGGTGCAAAGCTGTCCCATTTATGGCAGGTGGCTCTTGGGCAGCAGGATATCTGCAGGTACCTCCTGTCCCTCAATGCTTCACATGGAACAGGTTGACAGGACCTTCCCAGAAGTGGGAGACCGGCAGGAAGAGCCCAAAAACATCCCCGAGGCTGCCAGGTGCCCACATGTGGGCTCGCAACAGCAGCCAGATACTGGGAGAGGAAATGGAGAGATTTTTAGGTGACCTGAAGATCCTCCCAACTCACCTGGAGGACCTGCTCGGAGCAGCGGGAGGATGAGAGGCCTCTGACAGTGCCTTCCAGCCTAAAACACAGCACATTCCATGGGCACAAGGTTGGGGATTTGTGGATGAGCCATGGGGAAGGTTCCCCGGGAGCAGCCAGGCTTGGAGGTGCTGCAGGGAGTGGGATGGGATTTGGTGGGAATGTCACCTCCCAGAGCTGGAATCCAACACTTGAGGCATGAATCCACACCTGCCGGCTGCATCCATCAGGGATGGACATCCCGGCTGGGTTTGATGAGCAGGAATCGCTCTGGGGAGCCAGAGCACAGGGATTTCACTCAGTCTCTCTTTTTCCTTTCCAGGATGTGATGGGCATCATAAGCAGGTATGGAATTCTGCTCTCCCTGCTGCCTCCAGGCTTCCACCCCTCCCCATCCCTGTCTGGAGGTCAATGTCCACAGTCCAGGTGCCAGAGGGAGGCACAGGGGAGGATGGAATTCTCCTCCTACTCTCTGCAAGCACTGGGTGTGTTCCAGCTTCTTGGAAATCTGATTTTCACAGTGTCTTTTTCCTACCAGTGGCCTTCTTCAAGGGTCAAGTGAGACCAGAAATCCGAAATCCCCTTATTTGCTCACACACAATTCCCCCATCACAGCAGTTCAGGCACCACCAAAACGACATTGGATCTGCAGCAGGACCAGCTGGAGGGGGAGGTTTACAAAAAAAAAATTCCCCCATCACCCCAGACGAGCCTCAAAATCCACACCCAAGTCCTGATTTTGTCACCCCAAGGAGGGTGAAATCCCAGTGGGATCCTCTGGGGGGGATGGGGCAGGAGCACTGGTGGCAAATGGAGACAGAAATGGGAGAATATCAACAATTTCCTCGTTGTTTTTCCCTTTTTCCCTTGGCAGGAGCGATGACGTGAAGTGTCACAAGCCCATTCCCGTCTGCACTGACATGAAGATGCATGTCTGCAACTTCTCCCTCAAGACTGTCGTCCTTGAGAAGGTCTTGAAGAAATTCCGAGGTAGGTGGAAAAGGTTTAAAAATAATCCTTGGCCTTTCCTGGCACCGGGAGGGAGGGGTGGGAGTGCCTGAGGTGCTGCTCGAGGGCTCCTGGGCCCTGAAATAGGAGCAGAAATCACGTTGGAAAGGGATTCTGGAGATCCTTTTTCTCATTCTGGAGATGGGCATGAGCAGGAGGAGACTTGTTCCAGCTGGGTCGTTGAGGAAGGAAATGTGGGGCTGTTTTAAAGAGGGGAAAATGTGAGCATGAACATCAATTTTGGTGCAATAAAACCTTTAATTTCAAGGACTTTCCTGCTGAGATTGCCAAGCCCTAGGTTTGCAGCAAAGCAGGAAACCACGAGATGGTGCCGAGAGAGCTGGAAAGTCAAAATGCACCAAAACCAGCAGCTCTAGAAGAGAAAAAACCCAAATAATTTCTAAATGGAAATGACACCCTGGGGCAAGAATTGGCTTAAAGGGTGTGCTCAAGCCTTGAAATTTCTGAGGCTGAGATGTGGCAGGGCATGATAAATATGGTTTAAGTAAATCCTGTGTTTTCTTCATGCCCAGAAGGGGGGTTTTGATGAAAATTGAATATATTTAACAGGGATTCTCCCCTGTTGTGCTGCTCCATCCTCAGCTCTCACTGATGCTTTGGTGCCACAGTCCCCTAAAGGAGACTTGGGCCATTCCTTCTGTCTCTCTGGGTGTCACCATTCACATCTCTGTCTGTCCTCCTTTTCAGAACACCTGCAGGATGAGCTGGGAAGAGGTGAAAAAGGTAAAAAAGATGGTGTTTCAGACATAGCGCCCACAGCAAAGACTCGAAATTGTGGTTGTATTTTGCAAAGCCAAACAGAGGGGGACAAAAAGGAAGAAAAAGGAAGAAGAAAAAAAAAAGAAAGGAAAAGACACTCTAGATTTCTTTTTTTTTTTTCCTTAATTTCTTCTCTCTCGATGATTTCCAGATCCAGCCTGCTCAGCTCCAGAGCCCAAAGCCGATTTTTCTAACTGACGCTGGGGATCTGACAGCTCAGCCAGGTCCTCTCTGCCTGTTTGCACCTAAAAAACCCATAATTTGAGACAAAAAGTCATTCTGAGCCACGACTGGCTCTTAGTCTGCCAAATTTGCTCTGCTGGGCTCCTGTTTCCAATATGGAATTGGGATAGAGGGTGTGAGCTCCAGCATCCACTCCAGCGTGAAGTCAGAGGGGTTAAATTCCAGCAGAATTTGGTGAATTCCTTAAGTTATTTAAGAATTTAAATTAAATCCTAGCAGAATTTAATTAGTTTCTTAAGTTAATTAAGAATTTAGCTCCTTTTCACAGCCGAGGTCATGAATTTGAGGGGCAAACGCAGCCCACAACAATTTCCACTCTGGATGAGTGTTGCAATGGGGATGTTGCGACGCGTATCAGACAACGAGGCCCCTGGAAAAGAAATATAAGGACCGATTCTTGCTAGATGTTTCGGAGATGTTTATTTCTCCAGCTGCATGGCCGGGGCTCTCCTGAGGAACTGTGGCAATCACGGGTCCGAGGGTCCTTGCCCGCACAGGGGAACACAAAACAATTAATGGGGAACGAGGCTGACCAGGGGCAGGGAAACCAACCCCGTGTCTCCCCCCCAGGGCCCCTCTCCCAGGACCACATGGCAGGGGGGAGGGACCCCAGCAGATGAGCCCCTGGGAAGGGGCTCTGCAGGAATTCTGGGATCAACCCCATCCCTCTGACCTCACCCTGAGATTAAAACCTGCCCCACCCCGACCCCCTCAGTGTCAAAGTGCCCAGAGCAGAGTTTTCAGAAGAAAAAGCTCATTTTTTGCTTTTAAAGCTGTGGTCTCCAGCACGGGGGTCTCGAAGAAGGACAACCCACGGGTTGGACCCTTTCCAAGGATTCTGCTCACAAACAGCACCCCCAGGCACCTCTGGAAATGCCAAAAGTTGGCAGAAAACACGAGGAGGAACCTGGTGACCACCACTGAGAAGCCAAAGGCCCCTCGCTGCATGCCCGGGGGTGGGTGCATGTGCAGAGGCGTCACTCGCTGCGTGTTGTCCCACGACGTTGTGGTTGAACCTCAGACCCAAATCCTGACGGTTCCAGGAGCTGGAGATGCCCAAGAAAGGAAAACACCCTGTAGATAAAAAAAATCGGCATTGATGAAATCGGCTCGTTCCAACCCGTTTCTCCACGATTTTGCTGGTGGGATTTGCAGTCTCTGATGCAGGAGATGCCGTTTTTTGGCCACTTTCCCACTTTTGGGGAGGAACCTGGTTCAAAACTTAAGTTTTGAAGGAAAAATGATCTCAGCTTTCTCTGTCCTTCTTATGACTTTCCCCACCTTTATGAAGCACCATGAGGCTTTTAATTCCCACTATGGCTCTTTCGGGAAATTTTTATGCCATTTCCTGACCCAAATCTGTGAATTTTGGAGAGCACAAAGGCCTTTATGGTGCGGCACCTGCCGTGTTTCAGCTCCTGAGGCTCCATTTTAGACTCCGCCCAAAGTGTCTCATGGATTCATGGCGACTTTGCTGACTACAACCACAATTTGAGGTCACTTGTTGCTTCCTCTGAGCCTGAGTTTGGAAAGGGGAAAAAAAAGCTGTTGGGACCAAGCTGCACCTGCACGTTTGGTTTGGGCTACTCCAGGTGGAAAGATGCCCTTAGGTCATGGCTTCCCACAAGGATCTGGATGCCTTTGGGGTGGTTTGGGGATAAAAACTGTGATTTGTGATGCCAGGGAGGTGCGGAGCCCAGCCATGTGTGGATGAGCCAGAAACCAAGATAAATTATCAATTTATGTGGAAAAAATATTCTTGACCTAAGGCCCATCTTTGCTGTTGATATCCACAAATTATCTGCACGTGCTTTTGTGGTGTTCTTTGCTCCTGGTGGCCTCGTGTTGTTGTCACTCCATTTCTCACCAGAAGCAGCATGAGATCAAAACCCCCCTCGAGGGAATTGGGGTGTCCATGGGGGTGTCAGTGTGGGGTGTCTGTGTGGGATGGGGTTATTGGGGTTGGGATTGGGTTAGTGGGGTTGGAAAGTGATTACTGACGTTCGGGGGATGTATGTTGACGTTGGGAAGGGGTCGTTGAGGTTGGGATGGGGTTATTGGGGTTGGGATGGGATTATTGAGGTCTGGGCTGGTCCAGAAACTGGAAACCCCCACCCTGAGTTGGGCTTTTCATTGCTCAAACCCTCGCTGAGTTCTGACCACTGTCACTGCTGTCCCCAACAGAGGACCTGACCCTGGACCCTGACTCAGCCAACCACCTGCTGATCCTCTCTGCTGACCTCAAGAGTGTCCGGATGGGCTGCAGGAAGCAGGAGCTGCCCGACAACCCCAAGCGCTTCGACACCAACTCACGGGTCTTGGCCACCACAGGCTTCACATCAGGGCGGCACTACTGGGAGGTGGAGGTGGGGCCTTCGGATGGCTGGGCCTTCGGCGTGGCCAAGGAGTCCATCCGTCGGAAGGGGCTGACGCAGTTCTCCCCCGAGGAGGGGATCTGGGCCGTGCAGCAGAACGGGGGCCGCTACTGGGCCGTCACCTCGCCCCAGCGCACCCCTCTGTGCCTCAGCCACAAGCTCAGCCGGGTCCGGGTGTACCTGGACTACGAGGGGGAGGAGGTTTCCTTCTATGACGCCGAGAACATGCAGCACATCTTC
>NW_025963247.1:240354-310354 GCF_020740725.1 Corvus hawaiiensis
AGCAGCGAAAGCCCCCAGGGAGTGTTGGTCCAGCTGCCACTTCTGGATCACGTACTGGTCGCAGGTGTACTGCAGGTACTCCTTGCTCACCTGGTGGATGTCAGCCAGGTCTTGGAGCACCACATCCAGGCACGTCTCGTCCGTGAGGGGCAGGAAGAACTCGGCATCATCGTTCCAGGTGTAGGAAGCCAGGATGACGCCCACCCCGCTGGAGAAGTTGTGGCTGGGGTAGTAGATGAAGCGGGAGGGGCGGTCGGTGATGGAATACCCTCCGTGGATCCCGTCCTTCTCCCAGAACTTCTCAGAGCACGCCAGGATAATTTTGGAGGCGCTTGCATAGTGGATGGAGCGCAGGGCGTGGGTCTTAGCAGGGGACAGTGGCGGCAGGAACTGGATGTGCCTGGTAGCTTTGGCGCTGGAGGTGACAAGGACGTAATCCGCAGTGATGATCGTCGGGGCCAGTGTGTCCGGAGCACGGTAGAACACTCGGACTTTGTTGCCCTTGGTCATGATCTTCTCCACGGTGCAGTTGAACTGGACGATATTGGGCAGCGCCTTGTGGAAGGCTCTGGGCAGTTGGTCAAACCCTCCGGTGATTTCATCAAAGCTGGAAGGGAGGAGAAGTGGGAGATGTGGGAAGAATGCCAGGGTTTAGGGAGCATAAAAACCTGAGCTCTTCTGGAGACGCCAGTGGAGCTTGGAGGCCCCATCGAACTGCGAGTGGTTCCCATTTGGAATCACTCTTGACGTTTCCCGTTGTGGGAACAGGGTTGGGCTGAAGGGACAGCACTCACCTCTCTTTGTCGAAGATGTCGAAGTCCCACAGTGAGGCGAGGAAGGACAGGTAAAACCCTGAGTCCTCATTCAGCAAGTCACCGATCATCTCAACAGCTCCTCGGCTCAGCCCCCCCACCTTGATCAAATATTCCTGGAGATCCCGGGAGAAGAGACACAACCTGAGGTTGTTACCTCAGTTAGGGCTCCATTGGAGCTGTGCTGGACCCTTTCTCAGCATTTTTAAATAGAAGGGATCATTTATTAGGGAAAAGCATCCAAAAGGTGTCAGAGAATGCGACTAGAGTGACATAGACCCTTCTCAAAGCAGGGAGAGCAGGTTAATTATCAAGAGTTGGGATTAAATTTACCCTTGAGCCCCAGCCCGTTACCTTGGTGGAGAAGGAGTCGTGTTGAGCCAGATACTTCCTGCAATCCGTGGTCTGGAATGTCTTAAAAGCCTGGAGAAGAAACATTGATATGTTCAAAGGAAAAAGATCCATTTCCCAAAGTGCTGCCCGAAATTCTCTCAGGAGTTCAAGGTTTGGTAACCCCTGGAGCTTCTGGACATCAAGTTTCAGGCGGCTCTGCCTTGGTGTGGAATTTTCTGCTCATCCAAGTCCTGGTGGACCCATTCCAAAGGATTTCTTGTAGACAAAGAGGGGTTTTGCAACCACCTGCCCTTGTTTCTGAATGAGCCTCTCTACTTTTCACTCCATAAGGACCCTACTCTTCCCCAGCTCAGGGCTGAGTCTTCCCCAGTTCATGGCCAAGTCTTCTCCAACTCCTGTCCAAGTGCTCCCCAACTCATCGTTCAGGTGAGGGGACACCACAGGAAAATCTTGTACCTTGTTCAGTACCTCCCGGTAGAGTTGGACAGCGCTCTTGCCCCTCTCCGATGGCTTCACTGTGTAATTCAGGATGTCGGGGTTCCTGTTTACCTCCTCTGCCCTGACCCGAGCACCCTTCAGGAAGTACCAGGTGTTGTTGTCCCTCTGGATGAAGGGGTTCAGCTTCAGGTCGAACTGGCGGATGAATTCACGGACGATCCTGGAAAAAGGGCAGAGTGACGGTGCCAGGAGCCAACAACCAAGCCCCCACTTCTGCCACCAAAGCATTTTGTCCCCTTGGCATGGATGCTGAACCCCAGGGGAGCAATGGGGACGAATTGGTCCCCAGATTGGTCAGGTGCCTTGGGCCAGTCCCTCACCTGACCATGGGGCTGGACACGCTCTCACCTGTGCTTGCCTGGCAGGCGCATGGGCCCCAGCTCCACGTACCAGTCCTGTCCCTCAGGGCGGTACGTCCGGATCCGCCCCCCGACCCGGCTGCTCGTTTCCAGTATGGTAACCTAAAAAATGTGGGTGGAGATCAGAAGCATTTGGGAAATGGCTTCTTTGACGTGAAACGCCCTGCAAAAGAAGGTCCAGAGGGTGGGACAGGTCCCCTTCAGATGGCAAATGAAGCACCTGTAGATTCAAACCCTCCTCTGTTGGCCAAGACACCTCTGCCTATGGGGCAGTTTCTCATTTCCCAACTCCTGGGTCACATTTGGACACCAGCTCTGGTGAGAAGGTTCTCGAGGTGGTTCAGGATTCAAAAGGGCTTTGAAAGCAGCACCAATCTGTCCCTCTATGCCTTGGAAACCCTCTTTGAGACCCACAGGTGCTGTGGGATGGTTTGGAAACCCCTGGAATTTCTGCTGCCCTAAATACAGAATGTGAAGGGCTCATTTGATTCTCAGGAACCAATGTCGGGTGAAAAATCGCCTTCCCTTCCTTCTCCCACCATTGTGGTTGACCAACTTAATTTCCTTTTCCCTCTCCAGCCTGGAAGACCTTTAGAGGAGGGAAACAAGCCCAGCAGAGCCTTGTGGAATTCCTACCGTGTGCCCAGCCTCCTGGAGTAGCTTGGCTGCCGTCAGCCCGCCAATCCCCGCACCCACCACGACCACGTGCGCCGGGTGAGCTGCGGGCTCCAGCCCATTCCGGACAATCTCCAGCAGCTCCTCATAGTCCTGATCATGGAGACAATACTCGGGAAAGCATGGAAACTGCTTGGCGCTCAGGACACCCGCGAGCAGGAGGATTTGGAAGAGGACTGGGGAGGGAAGAAGAGAAGAGAAGGGAATAATGGGGCCTTGGCACTCAAGGTCATTCTTGATGGCACAGACTGGCTCCAAGGACATTGGTATCCAAGACCTAAAAAGAGGAACTGGGGTGGTTGTGAAATCCCTGGCATCAGCAGGTCCGTCATGAAAGGTGTCAAGAGATGTCGGTGATGGTGATTCATCTTTTTAAGAGAAATCAACCCATGGATGATTTTTTATTTCTCCATATTCATGTTCTGCTTGTACAGCTGCTGTGGTGAGCTCTCAAAATGACTCTGACCTCCTTAGAATAAGCTCCAAAGCTTCCAAGAACGGTAATTAGTGTCACTCATGTGCAAAGAATTGAGGCACCTTGTTGTCCCAAGTGACCTTTCCCATACCTGGATAATTCGAGAAGTTTTTATGTGAAAGGTGGAGGGAAGAGACAGGATTGGACAGATGGATCTGATGAAGACTTGCACAGGCAGGAGAGATGGAGATAAAATTTCACAGAAAGATGGACGTATTAGAGGGATGAAGAGAGATGGGATTTATCTTCTTTAAAATTCCCTAATTAAAAATTCTCTACTTAATTTTAGAGAAGAGAATTTTACTCTGCTTTAAAATTTCCTCCTCTAAAATTCCCTCTTTTAATATTCCCTCCTTTAAAATTCTCCCCTTTAAAATCCCCTCCTTTTAAAACTCCCTCCCAGTTTAAATTTCTCTCATTTAAAATTATTGTGTCTTTGAGATGCCCACAGGGAGCAGCAAACAGACCCAAACCGACCATTTCCACCAGAACAGACACAACATTGTTTAACATTTTCACAGTGAAAGAACATTTGGGCTGAGCACCACACTCTGCCCCACCCCCACCCCTGCCCCCCCTCGGGATTTTCCTAGTTTTGGTTTCTGTTCTTCAGAACAACTAAAGAGCAAATTTAATTTTCTTTTCCTTCTCCCAAGTGCTGCTATTTTTCTTCCAGGGAAAAACAAAAAGCTTTGGAAACCCCACTTTGGGTAATTCTCACTGCTGGAAAATGCCTGGGAATTGTGGGTTTTTTTCCTAGAGCAGCCCCAGATCTGTCACATATCTCGGGTGGATCTGCCGGGAATCCACCTTGGAGCTTTATCATCCAACACCTGAGGCAGGTGTTTCCACAGCCCCTTGAGCTGATTCAAATACTAATCACGAGTGTAAAAAATATTTAGGAAGAATCTGCTCCAGTTGTCCTGTTAACAGTGGGATATGGTTGGATTGATGTGCCCTGGTCACAGAATCATCATGGCTGGATTGGAAAAAAACAGTGGACCATTTGGGAGATCCTGTTTGGAGATCAGAGCAAATACCCTGGGACCAGCTCTTGGAGGTGTCTGCTGAATTTCCATCTTCCATCAGGTGTTTTTGGGGAAGATGTGGAGAAACCACCAACCTGGAGCATGGAGGCATCCTCCAGGATGGCCCTCAGAGACTCCAAGCTCGTGCCTGTGTTTCCTGAAAAACCAGGATAATCCCATGCCCCAGATCTGAAGGGAGGTCTCCCCCTGCCCACAGTGTCCGGAGGTCCAGGTGACCATGGAACAGTCCAGCTGGAAAAAGGGAGGTTTGTGGCTGTGCTCTTGGGACGTGGCCCAGAGATGGAACCAGATGGAACCAGATGGAACCAAAACACCAAACCCAGGCACTGAAGATGAAAGAAAACTGGGAAAAAACCACAGAAAGCTCAGGATTGAGGGGAGGAGTCACTCACCAATCCCAGTCATCGTGCCAGGAGGAAGATGAATCCTCTGCTGAGATTGGAATTCATTTTATACCCTGGCTTAGGGGAAGAAAAAAAAGCAAGCTTGTGCTTCCAGAAAAACCTCTGCCAATCAGTAAAACACGGAAGGGAGTGAAGTGGGATTTGTCATGAGAAGGGGAACCAGCAATTGAGCAGAGCCAGTTCCTCTGCCGGGTTTCTTTCCCCTTTATTCACCGGCATAAAGCCACCAGTTCACGGCATGTTTTGGGATGTGCCACGTTAACCCCAGTACGGTGACCGCACCCTGCTCCACCAAAGGCAGAGATTTCCCAGAAGGGAACAATCATCTGTGTTTTTTTTTCCAGTATTGCACAAAGCCCACTGAAATCTGAGTAACCATCATGGGGCTCCTTCTGAACCCAGGGAAGACCTCGAGCTGGCATCCAAAATATTATTTCAGGGATGAAAACGAGCATTTCCAGGGAAAATTAATCTACTTGGGTGTTGCACAATTTTGGCTTGATCTTGTCTCCATTAGAATAGAGGGGACGAAGAATTGTTTAGGTGGGAAGGAGACCTTAAAGATCATCCAGAACATCACTGAAATGGCAAAAACTGGGTGTTTTTCTAGAACTGAGACCAGCATTTTTCCAGAATGGAGACCTTGGACTTGCCAAAGCACCGTAAACCCATCTGAGGAACCATCCCTTGGTTCTTGGATCAAGAGCTCAAGTCTCCTTTTTTGAGACAATGCCCTCATTGGGCTTTGTCCTGTTCAATCTCCACAAAACTGTGGGATTTCATTAAATATGATCATAAAATACCTCAGGATAGAGGAACATTCTGTCCAACTGTCAAAGTTTAGGTAGAATTTTGGAGATTGGTGTCAAGGGTCTTCGCAGATTGCATTTATGGGATCTCCTGGTTTAGCTGGAATTGTGACATGGAAACTGGGGGGTTCTGGTGCTGTGTTCAAGGGATCTCCTCGGGAGAAGCCACAATGTGGGTTTTGCCCAGAATTTTGCTTTTTGGTGGAGTGTGGGGGTGTTTTTATGGTTCCTGCAGGATTCCCAATACCACGTTCCAGGCCGTGCTGGTTTGAAAGTAAACCAGCAGGGGAAATTAACCCCAAACAAATACCTTGTGAGAGATTTTAAGTCGTAGTTACAACTTAATAGCAAAATTACAATAAATGCAATGAATACAGAAAACTGGCTTAAAACGACAGAGTACAAACTGGCCCCTGTGAGTCGGGGTGGTGGTCACAGTCTGATTAAGCAGTAGTTTCAGTGCTGTCGAAGTGATGGTTGCAGTCTTAGCCGGTGGCCCTGTGGAAGTTCTGGCCCTCCTCTGGATCCGTCCAGTGGTGGTGGCCTCCCAAGTACCTAGACCTCGAGATTATATGTGATCAGATCCAGGTGGTACATCCAGGGTGGGGAGTTTCACAATGGAATGATGCAATCCTACGAGTCATAGGATATTTTTGGGGCCCTTGATGGTTTTTGAGTTCATGATGGCCCATTAGCAGGGACAACCCCTTCTGAATGGGTGTCACTGTGCTGTCTTGGTTAAAATTGGGTGACAAACACCTGTGGAAAGTTTCCTTCTAAGAAAAACTGAAGGATTGAAAGGTTTTCCTGATTTTTTTTTTTTTTTTTTTTTGGTCTTGGAGCACATCCCCATTTAAGAAAATCCACCAGTTGGATTGAAAAAAGGTAAAAGTGTCATTTTTTTGGAAAAAAACCCCCGCTTGGTTCGGGTCTGGTTTTATGTTTCATGATTTGTGGTTCGCTGGTTGTTCCCCTGTGGTGTGTCGATGCTGAACTTCCAAAACCACACATTTTCTCTATCTGGAATAAAAAATTATGAAGAATTTGGGAATTGCATAATGAAACTGGCATGGACACATATTCCCAGGAACAGCAGAGAGTTTGGAGTGAGGGCAGCTGGTTTCACATTGTCCTGGTAAGACCTGGATTAATGCATGTCCCAACAAGTTGCTTTGCCATCAGCCTCGATGATGGGGATTTATTTTCTGGGCACCAGCAATCCACCAGTTGCAAAAGTTGTCCCTCCCATCTTCCTGCTTTCTTGATCTGTTGATTCCCTGAAGGTTACGGGAAGATGAGTTTCCGCCTGCCTCCAGTTGCATCACAAGGTTCGGAGAGGGATGGCGGGAGGGACGGAAATCCCAGGGAATCTGAGGGCGGGAGAAGGGATGGTGATTTCCTTCCAAATGGTTGTTTTCTGGTTTTAAGGTTGACTTTTCTTAATGGAAGGAGTGGGAAAAAAGTGGGATTTCATTCCACATGTTGTGTGGGACATCATGCATGTGTTGGAGAGCACTTGGAATGGGGGAGGGTGTCCACCTCGGAGCGTTTCCCTGTGATGAAAAAGGACCGCATATGTAAAGCATAGGGAGGGAAAAACCCGTGTGGATTTATTAACAAGGTAATTAGCCTTAATGAGTGTCTGGGCCGGCAGGCACAGGTTGGAGAAGTGTGGGCAGGTCCTGTTGAGGAAAGATGCCCTTTCAAAACATTTTCTTGTCCTTCACTTCCTGCTCGCCCAGAGGATTCCCGGGATACACCTGTTGCACGTACTCGTGCGACTCCAAGGCAAAACTTTTGGGATTGGGGGCATAATTCAAGAAATGAATGCACCGGGGAGGAGGTTCTTGGATGAAAGTGTTCAAAATTGGGGTTCTCCTCATGGGAAGGACATGGAGCTGATGGAGTTCCCGGAGAACTGAAGGTTCCTTACTGGGGTGATCTTACTGGGGCTTCCAGTGTTTGAAGGGAGTGGATACGACAGGGACAAATTTTTATCAGGGCTAGGGAAAGAAAAAAAGACAGAAAATTATATTAAAAAATTAGTTTTTAGGAAAAGTGGGTGTCAAAAGTAGGATTTGAGCCCACACCTCCATTTGGAAACCAGAATTCCCACAGCAGGGAAAGCAGGGCCTTGAGTCTGGTGCCTTATACCACTCAGCCACCCTGACACTGCCAGAGACCTACATTACCCTCCTCATCCTCGAGGTTCATCTTCTGAGCACTTGGGCTTTCCTGCTTCCTTTGCAGGCCCCCCTTCCCAATTTCATTTAGTTTTCCCAGGAATAAACCTCTTCCCAAGCTGTTTTCTACTCCAAAGTAGTGTGGGGTGATGGGAAGAGCAATTCTGGAGCTGCTGGCCCCTGCAATTGCTCCCTGGTGGCTGCTGGAGCCCTTTGGGGACCCTGAGGATCCGGGGTTTCCTCCTGCCTCAGCCTGTGGGTTTAGGGGTGCTTATCCCACCACTTTTATTCCTGGGGCTCTTATAAGCAACTCACCTGGAGTTTTGAGGGGAAAAAACCCACCTGTTTTCACCAGGAAAACACCATCAGGGCTACTTTTCCCGGTGAAAACCACGAATTTCTTCCTGCCCGCTGGCGATGGGGAACCAGCAGCATTCCCTCTCTCACCTGGGGGGGAATCCCAGCGAGCCCTTTCCACATTCCCAACACTCGGTCCATCCCTGCTCCTGTTATCTCAACCTCCCTGGCTGAGCTTCCAGCAGGGTCCTCAAACCCTCTGGGTCCCAACTGGGGGGACAGGGCGGGTGGCAGGGCAGAAGCATGGGGAAGAGGGGGGGAGGAAGAGGCGGGGAAGGAGAGGGCGGGGGGGCGATCCCTGGTGTTCCCACGGTTCCAAAGGGTCTGTGGGAGGTACGGGGACGGGTCTGCGACTGGGTTACCTCTAGAGGGCTCTGGGTAAGCGGAGCTGGTTCTTGGCTTCTCCTCGATCTCCCGGATACCGGCTCGGGCTTCCGGAGCGGAGCCATGCTCGGCATCGCCTCCATTGTGTCGTGCTGTGGGAGGCTTTGTGGTCCTGGGAGTGCAATGGGGCGTCTGGGCATCGCCCCTTCCCTTCAGTCTCAGCGTGGGAAGGGAGGACACTTCTCCTAAGGAAAAGCCCTGTGGAAGCAGCTCCAGGCTCGGCCGGCAGGTAACGGGGCGAAAGAGGAGCAGGGATGTGGTTCGGCTCCCAGCGGGGCTAGAGACGGCAGGGGGTATGTTCCCGGGAGCAGCAGCTCCTCTGGGGAGAGGACAAGGGATAGGCAGGATGGAGAGGAAGCCCTGGGCTCCACAGGGATGGGGATCCTCCTAGGATACAGCCCCCAGGGCCCCATCGCTGATTCCCGGTGGGATGGGGAGTGGGGGAACCGGGAGGCTGGGATTGCTGTAGGATGGGGTCTGCCAGAAAGGAGGGGGGAAAAGCAGGGACCCTCCTGCCCCGCTGCTCCCGCGTTGCGCCGGGGACGCTCAGGATTAGTCCCGGATTGAGGGACTGTGAAAACCCGATATTCCTCGAAGTGACCACAGGAAAAGCATCAAATCCCGAGCAGGAAGCGCTGTGGGGGGGAATTCCTTGATTTCAAGGGATTTCTCCTCCCTGCAGGGGATTTTGGGGAGCCCCGAGGAAGGAGTCTGCACTGTCCCGGTGCTCCCTCCTGCCATGGAGCCGTGGGTACTGCTGGATCCGCGGCAGAAGGCCCTGTACCGCGACGTGATGCACGAGAGCTATGAGACCCTCATGTCCCTGGGTAAGGACACCCCAAAAATCTCTCTTTCCCTGTTGTATATTCCCCTATCCTTTCCTTGCTTCAAGCAAAGCAGTTTGGGAAGAGGGGCGGAGAGATGCGGGCAAATTCCAGGGGGATTTCCTCAAACCCCAGCCCTCTCCTTATTTTTTTTTTTCTGCAGGAAGATGTTACTGATCTCTCCTAATTTAAACTGAAAACTCTGGCACTGGAGTGCCCTTGACATCTCCACATTCCCAGTTCAAACTGGGATCAGGTCCCTGTTGTATTTCTCTTCCTGCTCTCTAGGAGAACAAGATTTTTAAGGGGAATCCTGTTGCTGCTCCGTTGTTTTAAATCCTACTCCTCACACTTTCACCTTTTCCTGCTTCTCCCCTTTCCCAGCAGCTCAGGGGCTGGTGAGTGAAAAAGCAGCAGAGAACGGAGCATCAGAGAGCAGTGCCGGGCTCGGACCGCACTCATCCCACAGCCTGGAGCGGGAGAAGTCCCTCGGCTCCAACAGGCGCAAAGCGAAGCGCCCGGACAAAGCCGTGCCTCCCGGGACCCCCAAATCCACCGCGCTCCCCAAACTCAGCTGTGTCAAACCCCTGCGCGGCAAAGGACCGGCCCGGGAGCGGCCATTTGGCTGCACCGACTGTGGGAAGAGCTTCCCGTGGGCATCGCACCTGGAGCGGCACCGGCGCGTCCACACAGGCGAGCGGCCCTTTGGCTGCCCTGAGTGTGGTGAGACCTACAGCCAGAGCTCGCACCTGCTGCAACACCGCCGCACCCACGCCAGTGACCGCCCGCACAAGTGCGGTGACTGTGGGAAGCGCTTTGCCATTGCAGCCGAGCTGGCGGCCCATGGCCGTGGCCATGCCGCCAACAAACCCCACAAGTGTGGGGACTGCGGAAAGGGCTTCGTGTGGGCATCACACCTGGAGCGGCACCGCCGTGTCCACACTGGCGAGAAGCCATTTGAGTGCACCGAGTGCGGCGAGGCTTTCAGCCAGGGCTCACACCTTGCCAAGCACCGCCGCAGCCATACGGGCGAGCGGCCGCACCGCTGCCCGGCCTGCGGGAAGACCTTCTGCCAGAGCTCCGACCTGGCGCGGCACCGCCGCACGCACCTGGGCAGGAAGCCACTGCGCTGCGGGGACTGTGGGAAGCTGTTCCGGGCGGGGCCGGCACTGGCGCGGCACCAGCGGTGCCACCGCCGGGAGCATTCGCACTGCTGTGCTGACTGCGGGAAGGGCTTTGTGTGGGCATCCCACCTGGAGCGGCACCGACGCGTCCACACGGGCGAGCGGCCCTTCCCCTGCAGCAGCTGTGGCGAGCGCTTCACCCAGAAGGCGCATCTGCTGCAGCACCGCAAGACCCACTCGCCGGAGCGGCCCTACAAGTGCGATGACTGTGGGAAGCGCTTTGGGGAAGCCCCCCCGTTCCTGGAGCATCAGCGCGGCCACACCAAGCACAAGAGCTACACCTGCGGCGACTGTGGGAAGGGCTTTGCCTGGGCGTCCCACCTGGAGCGGCACCGCCGTGTTCACACCGGCGAGAAGCCCTTCGAGTGCCCCGAGTGCGGCGAGGCTTTCAGCCAGGGCTCGCACCTCGCCAAGCACCGCCGTAGCCACCTCCCCAAGGCCGTGGGGCCGTCGCCCCTTGCCAGGACACGGCTCGGGGGGGACACGCCTGGAGCTCACAGCGGTGAGGAGCCCTAAGGACTAAGACCCACCTCGGTGTGATGGATGTGGAGAGACAGCCGAGGGAAAACTTGTCTTGGGGACAAGCCAAAGGACACCAAGTGACACTTGAAGGGCACTGGGGTGGGTGACAGGGGTGCTCTGTCATGGCACAGGGTGGGATTTATCTGCCCTGGTGTCTCCCCACAGCAGTGGGTGAACATTGCACCCACTGCAGTCCAGACCCCAGAAAAGGGACAACCTGGGGGAGAAGGAGCCTATTCCCGAAGGAAATGGTGCTTGGCTCCATCAGGGAAGGGTGGGGGAACCTGGGCTGGTTCTGATGTGAAAATCCAGTGGTGGTGTGCCTACTTCGTGCTGCCAGCCGGTGGGAGAAGGGGATGGAGGGGGCAAGATGCTCAGGATGAGCAGGAGGTGCTGGCACAGGGCAGGAATAAACTGGGAGTCCCATACCTCATGGACACCTGTGTCTCCTTGTGCTCCAACCCTGTGCTCTGATGCTTTCCCTTCTCCAGGTAGGAAAGCCCGTGAGCACCTTCTTCTTCCCCAGAGACAAAAACCACGTGGACACACACGGAGGGGTTTTGCTTTTTGGCTCAACTACCTTCTACTTTATTAACTGTCACTCCAAGCCCAGGAAACCTGGCCTGGCTTCTCCAGCATTCCCACCTTAATGCATCCCAACCTGTCCTTGGTGCATCCCCGGCAGAGTCTGGGGAGGTTCCAGCAGTGCTGGTGATGGGTACAGGTCCCCAGGGTTCTTTTCTGAGCTGTTTGCCCCCAAAAATCCCCAAGGAAGGGGGTTCCCTGTGTGGTTTCACCCTGCCATGCACCCGAGTTGTGTCCCCCACTTTTACCCCCCTAATAGTAGGGCAGAGGATGAGGAGGGTTATAGGGAAAAGTGTCTCCCCACCACCCCAAATGATCATCCGCCTTTCCCCAAATCCACCCTCAGCCTCCCCCATCCCTCCTCTCCGTCTCCCCCCAAAACCCCTTTGGCAGGCATGGCTGCCCCTCCCTGTGCCCCCTTCCCACTGCTTCACCCCCCATCCCCACCCTGACCCTCATTCTGGGGTATCCTGGGCCCCCAAACCCTTTCCCATCCTGGGGCAGGAGCACAGACCACTCTCCATGGGGTGTCCCCAAAACTAGAGGAGGACTCTGAGCACCCCAGTCCCACCTCAGGAGCTGGTAGGAGGAAGGGACACCCAGGGCTCTGGCAGGGTTGCGGCATCACTTTGCAGGGCGTCCCCCTGCCCAGGCCTCCATGCCCCAGTGAGGGGCAGGAGAGCTTTGACCGCCCAGCCCCTGGGCGCTGCAGAGGAGGAAGGCATGGAATGCTTCTGGAAAGCAGAGCTGGGATCCTCAGGCCACAGCTCAGGGGGTGTGGCTGTCCCTCCTCGTTGTTCACCCTCCCACCATGCGGGTGGCAGCAGGGACAGGGGGCTGCGGGCACCGGCACCATGCAGGCGCTGATGGGCCGCCAGGGCCGTGCCAAGGCTGAAGGCTTTGCCGCAATCAGGGCACACGTGGCGCTTTTCGGGGCCGCGCTGGGCATGGGCACGTTGGTGTCGGTTGCGGTGGGAGCTGCGGCCGAAGCACTTCCCGCAGTGGGCGCAGGAGAAGGGCTTCTCCCCAGTGTGTGTGAGCCGGTGCCGGTCGTAGTGGGAGCTCCAGGAGAAGCCCTTCCCGCAGAGCCCACACTGATACGGCTTCTCGCCGCGATGCAGCCGCTGGTGCCGCTCCAGCCCGGCCGGTGAGCCGAAACCCTTCCCGCACTCGGGGCAGGCGTGGGGTTGGCCGGGCTGAGCGCCATGGGTGCGCAGGTGTGCCACTAGCGTGGAGCTGACGGCGAAGCTCTTGCCACAGTCGCCGCAATGGAAGGGTCGCTCGCCTGTGTGCACCCGCCGGTGCCGCTCCAGGTGGGAGCTCACGGCGAAGCCGCGTCCACACTCTCCGCAGCGGAACGGCTTCTCCCCAGTGTGCACGCGGCGGTGCCGCTCCAGGTGTGACACCCACCCGAAGCTCTTCCCGCACGCCCCGCACGGGTACGGTTTGGCTGCTTCCTCTGTGGCTGGCGTGGCATTGTCAGTGTTGTTGGACGGCTGTGCGTGGCTGCGCCGGTGCTTGGCCAGGGCTGCGCTGCAGCGGAAGCGGCGTGAGCAGTCCAGGCAGGGGTGCAGCCGCTCGGAGCTGTGCACGTGTCGGTGCTTGAGCAGGCCCGAGCTGTGGCTGAAGTACTTCCCGCATTGCTCGCAGCAGTGGGGCTGTGGCGCAAGGTCAGCGCCGGCGACAGCCAGCGGGGTCTGCGTGCCCTTGTGCTTAAAGCGCTGTGGGTCTGTCTGGTGGTTGAGGCGCTTCCCGCAGTCGGCACATTTCCGCGGGGCCGGCAGTTGCTCCTCTTCTGCCTCCACACCCTCCTCATCCCCGGCGGCGATGGTGGTGACGTGGGTGCGCATATGGCGGTCGAGGTGGGAGCTCCAGGCGAAGGCCCGCCCACACTCCGTGCACTGGAAGGGCTTCTCCCCGGTGTGAATGCGGCGGTGCCGCTCCAGGTGGGAGCTCCAGGCGAAGGCCTTGCCGCACACGCCACACTCGAAGGGCTTCCCGCCCAGGTGGCTCTTCTGGTGCCGGGCCAGCGCTGCAGCGTCAGCAAAGCTGCGGCCGCACTGAGGGCAGCGGTCAGGCCGAGTGGTGCCGGGCACGTGCGTGCGCCGGTGCGTGAGCAGCGAGGAGCTGACGCTGAAGCGGCGCCCGCACTCGGGGCAGCCGTAGGGCCGCTCACCTGTGTGCACACGCCGGTGGATGGTGAGGTCGGAGCGCTGGATGAAGCCCTTCCCGCAGTCAGGACATGTGTGTGGGCGGTCGCCAGTGTGGATTTTCCGGTGCTTCACTAGGGCTGATTTGTGGCTGAAGGTCTTCCCACACTCGCCGCAGGTGTTGGCAGCGTGGTTCTCGCTCCAGCTTGCGGAGAGCTGAGGGTGCTTCTTGTCTGTGTTGGGCTTTTCCTCAGCAGGTTCTTCCTGAGGTGCTTCCTGCCCTGCTCCTGCTCCATGCTCTGTAGGCAAAGACAGCCAGACACAAAGAAAAACCAAGAAACAAAGTCCCCAGTGAATGTGCTGGGTTGGAAACATTCCTTTATTCGACATTCCTTTGTTCAACACCGAAGGTACTTTGGGATCACTCCACCAAAAGTATCAAAACTTTGAACGATTTACATATTTTAGCAGAAAAAGGAATTAGCACTCATTGCCTCACAAGTTATGTAGTTCTCTTAATTAATTAACATTCTATCTTCAATTAGTTTTTTATTTCTCTCTTCTCACGCCGATTATCCACATTTTCTGCCTTTTTATTACCTTTTTTCCCGGAATGAGCATCTCTGGTTTATGCGATGTGTCTTTGTACTTTATAAATTCTGCATTCCTGGTGTTCAGTTCTCAACAACAAATTTCTCTCCCAGGTTTTGTTAAGTTCCTCCTCCAGGAGGAACTTCCCGGAGAAAGTTCCAGGAGGGTCTCCAGGAGGAAGTGCCTCCTCCAGGTCTGAGAGTAGTGTCCTAAACTTTTAATCTGTTTTTCTAACCCAGAGTTTGCCCATTATCCATTACCTATTTCATGGATTAAATCCCTTCTCAGCATTTTTTCCCACTGCTCCACAGGCTCCTTTTTGAACAGATACAACTTGTTGGGTAATTCTGGGGCTGGGAACATGGGAAGGTGGTGGGAAAAGGAAGGCGAAGGGGAAAGGAACCCTTCTGCTTTTTATTCCACCTGTTTTAGGGAAGGATGGGCAGCAAAAAACCCCCTCCTGCACGTGCAGGAGCAGAATTGGAGCCTCACCTGCAGCTGGGGTATCCTGGGATATGTGGAGATCCAGGGCTGTCGGTTCCTCCCCGTGGTCCAGGCGGGACAGGAGGTCAGGCTTGGAAATGGGGAATTCTGGAAAACATAATTTTTCATCCCCGGAGCTTGAGTTTGTGGGGAAAACCAGAGTTTTCCCAACTGTAGTAAGAGGGTTTAGTGCTGTCCTCTGCCAGAAAATAATGGAGAAGTTGATTCCCACTGCTCCCCCTGCCTTTCCTCATCTTCCTTGGGGAGCAGCAAGTGGGTGAGGATCCCAATCGTTCATTTATTATTATTCCCAGAGGACAGGTTGGGAAAAGGGGGATTTGTAGGTGCTGCCCTGCCCTGCACCCCTTGCATTCCATCAAGGTGAATCATCCATCCCACCCCCAAATTTTCCACCGGGAAGGGGTGGGCTCCTCACCCAGTGCCATGAGTGTCTCGTAGCTCTCCTGCATCACGTCGCGATACAGAGCTCTCTGTCGTGGGTCCAGCACCACACAGGGCTCCATGGCCGGGCTGTGGGAACCCAGAAGAGAGGATTAAGCACTGAAAATTTAATGGATAATTATTCCCTAATAAGGCAACGGCGTGGCCAAGTTGGATCACGGCGTGGGACAGGTGGTAAACAAACCCCTCCATCCTTCCCCCCACAGTGCTGCAGGAAATTCCAACCTTTTGCCCCTACTGCCTCAGGAATTTTCCTTTTTTCCAAAAATTAGTAGGCAGGAAGAAGCAGAAAGGGAGAACAGAAATGCAAAGATTCCTTAAAAAGTAACTGAAAAGGGATAAAACCCCTTCCAGGAAGAACAAGTTTCTGTCATCTGCAGACAAGGCTATGCTGAGAGATCTGGACCCTAAAATTCATTTTCACGCAAATTTTACCCACACAGCTCATTCCCAATGCACCAAACACTGGGTGCTCATCCCCAGAGTCTAGGAATCTCTTCCCAGAGAATCCCGTCACAATCATCCCCAACCCCCCCCAGCAATCACTCCTCCTGCCCAAAAACGATAAATCACCCCATTATTTCCCCATTATCCCCTGAGCGTTAGGGGAAAACCTGGAGTTTTGCCAGCTGTAGGAAGAGTCTTTGATGCTTTCCTTTACAAAAATCACGGAAAAGCAAATTCCCATTGCTCCCCCCGTCCTTCCTCATCCTCCTCGGGAAGCAGCGGGTCCGTAAGGATCCGAATTATTCATTTCATTTTTATTAATTTAAATCCTGGAGGACGGGTTGGGAAAAGGGTGGATTTGCAGGTTCTGAGCGACTTACTGATGCTGGGCATAAACGGCCGATTTCCAGCACGGATCCCTCCTGCTATTTTTCCCTTTATTTTTATTTATTTTGGAGCCCCCACCAGCATCTCATCCTGCTTCATTTATTCCTCGGTGTTTTGCCATCCTACTAAAATAAATGGAAATAAAGGGATCGCCACATCCGAAGGAACCCCACCGAGGTGAAAGGACAACGGGGTGGATTTTGGGGTGGGGAGGTCTTGGGGTTTTTTTTATCATTTTCCCTCTTCCCTGGGACTGGAAGGGGGGGGGGGGGGGGGGGAGGGGGAGGGGAGGGAATCCAGGACCCTGAGGGAAGGATGGAGGATGGAAGGACGGGGATGGGGAAAAACAAGCCATTTTCTGCCTTTTTTTCCACATCCCAACGCGAATCTCCCTGTTACCTGCAGGTCCGGCTCTCCGGCTCGGGAGGTGCTGTCGGCAAAGGCGCCCGCCCCACCCCCGTCCCTTTACTTTCCAAAAAAAAGCCCCTTTTTCCCCAAAAAAGTGGGGACGCGCACGTGGGGAGCGGATGAGCCCCGTCCCCCCGATATCCTAAACGATAAGAGTTTAAAAAAGGAAGGAAGGAAGGAAGGAAAGAAGGAAGGAAGGAAAGAAGGAATTAATAAAAAAAAGGCGGGGGGGGGGGGTTGGGGGGGGAAGAGGGAGAAAAGTGCTGTGCACAATGGCCGGGGCCCTCTGGCGGCAAGAGCAGCGGGTCTGGGCGGAAATTGAAAAAAAACCACTTTGCACAGAGAAAAAAATGCTCACTAATGTCCTGGTGGGGTGTTGTTTTCCTCAAAATGTGAAAAAAAAAAAAAAAAAAGCAGTTTTGGGATTCTCCCGCCTCTCTGTGGGGATGGGGATGAGCCCCAGCGTCACTTTGCTTGTGGGGGCTGCGGAGTGACCCTCTAAATTTACTGGTGCTAAATACATCAAGGATCATTTTGGGACAAAACGCCCTAAATTTGGAGCGGGGGGAGGTACTGGGAGTGTTTTAACCAGTGTGGGCTGAGGGGAAGGGGCTGCGGGGCCACAGGACCCCCCCATTGCGGCGGCTGCCGTGACCCTTCGCAGCAGGAAAAGGGGCAGATTTTGAGGGTAAAAAGGGAGTCTTCTGTCAATGGGGGCATGTCGCGACATCAAGGAGCACCCCCTCAAATATACTAAGACCCCCCCCCCCCCCCCCCCCCCCATGAGGAGTTTGGAGCCCAAAACGTCGTTTCCCCCCGGGGCGGGCGTTTTGCGGGCTTTGCCATCCGACAGGGCACGTCGGCATGGCAACGGCGGTTGGCTGCCCTCACCCAAGATGGTGCCTAAGGCTTCAGGCGGCAGGCGCCATCTTGAGCCGGGCCGCCCGGGCAGCAATGGGGAAGGGGAGCCCGCGGCCATTTTCCCTCACGCCCTACCTGAAGGCGAGGCCGCCATTTCGGAAGAGGGCAGCTCCGCTCTGACCCCAAATTAACCATTTTTAACCCAAATTTCTGCCTTCCCCGACCCTGTGGTAACAAAATATTTCCTCCCCAAAGCCAATCTCATCACAGACAGTGAGGAAACGTAAAGAAAAGCTGTTGTGTCCTCCATGTGTCTCATGCAGGAGGGATTGTTCCCAGTAGGGATGTTAATCTCTAAATCCCGACTGAAAAGGAGAGGGCTGACGAGTGTGCGCTAGGTGGTTTTGGGGTCGTTTTTGTCCATCTGGAGGTTTTGAGTAATTTTTCCCTGAATTCAGGTTCCTGGAGTGGATCTGTGACACTCCTGGGGACATGGCAGAGAGGCTGATGCTGTGAAAACCACCCCAAAAAAGCTCCACTCTCACCCCCTCATGCCAGGAAGCCCCCAACATCCTATGAAGACCCTGAAAATAACCATAGGGCCCTCTGCAGCCCCCCGCCCCCCCCTACTGTCAGGGATCTTTCTAAAACCTATAAGGTTTCCCCTCCCAGCAGCCTATACACCTCCGAACAACCCCTCTGCCCCCCCAACCCTACAGCGACCGAAAAAAACATCCTATAGACCCCGGTAAACCCCCTCAATCCTACAGGAATTCCCCAAAGTCATCCTATACAACCTGATACACCCACCCTAATCCTACAGGATTATAAAAAAACCTATAAACCCCGATACACCCCTCCGAATTCCATAGAGATGGACCCGCAAAAATATTCTATAGACCCCGACAGACACCTCACCTGTTCTACTGGGACTGAGACATCCAACCTCCTCCTGCACCCTATAGGGAACTCCCCTGTCTGAGCAACCGGTAGGGGACCCCTCCCCTCTCCCAGTACCTCACAGACTCCGATACCCCTTCTCAAATCCTATAGGGACCCCCAACTCCCCCACCCCCACAGTGGCCCCCAGGCCCCTCCCATGGGGCCTTATGGGCATCGCCCCCTGCGCTCCACGCGACCCGTGGGGGGCGGCCGTCGCGGCCTTGTAATCCCCTGCGCAAGCCTAGCCGCACCCCCACTGACCACCACCCCCTAACCCCCACCCCCACTGACCACGACCACGACCACGACCACGACCACGACCACGACCACGACCACGACCACGACCACGACCACCTAACCCCCACCCCCTCGCTCCGCTATTCCACATGGCCACGCCCTTTATGTCCCAGTTATTCCATGTGACCACGCCCACCCCCTTCCGCGCAGGGCAAACCGCGCCCCCTTCTCCTCCTGCGCAGGCGCAGCCCCGCACGTTTCCCCCGCGCAGGCGCGGCTCCGCCCCTCGGCCGTCAGTCGGGCGGCGGTGCCGCGCGGAGCGGACGCGCAGGGTTTAGAGAGCCGCTTCCGTCACCGGCGCCACGACCGGGGCCGCCGCCGGGGTCGGGGCCGCCGCCGGGGCCGCGGCCGCCATGGAGGCGCCGCCCGCGCCCCCCGCCGCGCCCCCTGCGCCCTGCAGCGCGGCGCGGAGCCTGCAGGACGAGCTGACGTGCCCCGTGTGCCTGGAGTACTTCAACGACCCGGTGCTGGTGGCCGAGTGCGGGCACAACTTCTGCCGCGCCTGCGTGACCCAGTGCTGGGAGGACTCGGCACGGCGCCTCTGCTGCCCGCAGTGCCGCGAGCCGGTCCCGCAGCGCCTCTTCCGCCCAAACCGCTCCCTTGGCAACATCGTGCATATCGTCCGCCAGCTGGGGCTGCCGCCGGGCCCCGCCGAGCCGCCGCCGGGGCCACCCGCGCCCGCGCCGCCGCTGCCCGCGGCCGCCCCGTCCGGCCCGCCGGGGCCGCCGCGCTGCCCGCGCCACGGGGAGCCGCTGCGGCTTTACTGCGTGCAGGACCGACGTGCTGTGTGTGTCGTGTGTCACCTGTCCCGCGAGCACCGCGCCCACACTGTGCTGCCCGCCGAGGAGGCGGCCCACGCCGCGGAGGTCAGTGCCGGGACCCCCGGGACCCCGCCCGCACAGCGCCCGGCTTGGAGGGAGGACAGCGAGGACGCCCCGCTTGAGGGGGCGGCGGGGCATCGGGACCCCTTCCCCGGAGAGGGAGAGCGCTGCGACCCCTCCCGGGGTGTTGGGGGGCAGTGAAGACCCCGCCCCTCCCGGGGTCTCTTTTGGGGTGCAGGACCCCCTCCTAAGAAATGGGGGATGCAGTAAGCGGGGAGGAGATCGGAAACACCCCCACCCCTAATTGGGGGTGCACAAGGAGATCTCACGGGGTGGGGATGCACCAGGGGCCGCCCCTCTCTGGGGGGAAGCGCCTTTTGGGTGCAGTGGGAACCCCCAGTTCCACAGGGGAGTACAGAAATGAGCCCTCAGTTCCCCCCCACGTGTGGGGTGCAGTCGGGACCCCGCCGATGTGTTCCCCGGCTTCATTTGGGGATATTGGGAGGCAGTTAAGGGCCCCTCCAGGCCGTGTGGAGGTCACGGGGGAGCCCCTCCCCAACTGGGCGCTGCTCCCAGGATTTGGAGTGCAGAAGGAACTGAATCGCCCCAAAACAGGGACAGCTCGGGGTAGGGTGCAGTGAGCAGAGGGTGTTCCCGGTGCGAGATCGAACTGGTTTGAACTGGGACGACACTGGGAAAGGGGTGTCTGGGGGGAAAAGGGGGCACGTCAGTGTGGGGGTGATTGTGCAAAATCCCACCAGCCCCCCCAAAATCCACCGCTCCCCCTTCCCGGGACAGGAGCGAGCTGGAGCCTGAGAAGGAGGGGAGCAGCGGGTGATGTATCCTCCCGCCCCGATCCCGACCCAGGCTGGAAGTGGCGCAGGACCTCCTCCAGGAGCCGCCTGTTCTCCCCCGCCCCCTCCGTTCCCCCCCCAACTCCAAGGCCCTTGGGGAGTGACGCAGAGCGAAAATGGAGCCCCCCCGGCGGCGCTGGGACCTCCCCAAGTCGCGTGTCGTGATCACAGTGGGGATTAATTAGTAATTAAAAGCTCAAGGGCTCGATGTGGGCTGCCAGGCCTCGCTATTCCAGCCAGGAGCAGCGGATCCAGAGGGATCCAAGATGCCGGACGGAGCCGGTGTCGCTGCGCAGTGGCAGCAGGAGGAGGGTGGCACCAGCACGATCCCGAAGGATCAGGGAAGGGGATTGTGGGATCATTAACCACCACGTATTAATGATTGTGGTTATTAAATCCTTTTATATGGGATTTTGTCCCGGAACTCTCCGTGGTTCCTCTTCCGGGGACGCTGGCGCTGTCCCCCTGCCCCAAATCTGGGACTTTGCCCTTTTTTTTAGGACACAAATGTCCTTAGGCAGATCCAGGCTGCCGCTCCCTTGGGACTTTTTCTCCCTCGTTAACCTGCTTTTATGAGTTCTTAATAATTAGTTGTTGCTGAGCTCCCCCCACCTCATTTTTTTCCTGATACATGCTCTAATCTCATGGAAAAATTCCAAAGGCAGCAACTCCTGGCTCTTAACGGTCAAAATCCTTGTATTTTGGGTTTTAGTTACAAAATAAGTGGGTTTATTTGCCCCCAAGCCCAGTTGCTGTTTGCATGGTGTTGCTGGGGCTTCTCTGCCCTCCATGGAGGTCAAACTACTTAAATGAGGATGAGGTTAATTAATTAATAATTAATTCTTAATTTAATGAGGAGTTTGGAGGCAGCAAACCGGGGGGGGGTGGTTCCAGCCCGATTTTGGGGCACCTCGAGGAGGGGAAATGGGGAAGGTGATCCTGGGACGAGGACGGGCATGGGACTGGAGCGTTTGTTTCCTCACAGGCAGCTAAAATTAATTGATTGGGGTTCTTTTCCGGTTTTTGGGCCGGTTGGGGTGAATTCTGGGGTTTTTTGCATAGTCTGAGGTTAGGGTTGTGGGGAGCAGGGCAGCTGCTGGTTCCAGCTCCAAAAAAATCCTCAGATTGGGCAGATTTGGCCATTTTAGCAGCAGCAGCCCTTCCCTCCTCATCACCCACAGGAAGAATTCCCAACTGATCTCCTTGTTCTGCTTCCAGGAGGTGCCCCAGGAGCACTTGAGCTCCCTGAGGAAAGGGCGTGAAGAGGCCAAGGCCGAGCGGGAGCGGCAGAGCGAGGAGCTGCTGGTGAGTGCGGGGGGTCCCCGGAGCCCCCATCCAGGAGGGTCCATCCTCGCTTGGGGGTTCCCTGAGACCCCCGTCCAGGAGGGTTCAGTCTCACCTAGGGATTTCCTGGCTGTGGGAATTTGGTCCCACCTGGGGGATTCCCCCTCCCCGTGGGAATCCCAGCCTTCAGAGATTCTCTCACTTGGGGATGATTCCCTGAGCTCCATGGCCTCATGGGGATCTTCCCTGTGGAATTGCAGAAGCAGACAGAGGTGGAGCGGCAGAAGATTGTGGCTGAGTGCAAGGAGCTGCGGGTGTTCCTGGAGGAGAAGGAGCAGCTCCTGCTCTCCCGGCTGGAAGAGCTGGAGAGGGACATCGGGCGCCGGAGGGATGAGAGTGTGGCCCGGCTGGCTGAGGACATTGCCCAGCTGGACAAGCTCCTGGCAGAGCAAGGCGGGGACAGCGGGACAGGGAACACATCTGGCGAGGTGGGGCTCCTGTTATGTGTCTCCATCGAAAAAATTCTTCTTCATGGACACAGAAATCCCCTCTATTGGGCAAAAATATCCTAATTATAGGGACAAAACCTGTTTGTGGGGATGAAAATTCCATTTATAGGCACAAAAACATCCTGTTTATGGGGTGAAAAAAGGTATAAAAGGTTCAATTTATGGGGCAAAATATTTCCATTTATTGGGGGAAAAATTCCTATTAATGGGGTTAAAAGTTCCATTTATGGAAACAAAAATGTCTTTATAGGGATAAAAGTCCCTTCATGGGGTCCTCCCCGTTTTTGGGGAGGATTTTGAGATCTCTGAGGTAGGAGAGATGCTGATCCTAACAAATTGCTTGGGTTTTTTCCTCTTCCAGAGTGTCGTCCCGGCTGGTAGCAGGTGAGTGAACTGGGTGAACTGGGAGGCTCTGGCTGCAGGCGGAGCTGGTGTTCCAACCCTTCCTAGGGGGAATTCCCTGATTTTGGGTCCCTGACTCCTGTGTCTCTGCAGCCTAGAGAGCTGGATGTTCCTCAAGCCCGAGCCTGGCTTTTCCGAGCTGGAGAAGAAGCTGAAGAGCTTTTCCCAGAAGAGTGCGGTGCTCAAGGAAGTGCTGCTGGAATTCAAGGGTGAGCCTGACAAGAGCCTTCCTGGAAAAAATCACTGCTTCCCAGCCAGGATCCCGTGTGGAAGTCCACCAAAATCAGGGCTGGGACGGAACCTGGCTCTTACTTCCCCCCCCCTGGGCTGACTGGGAGAGCTCTGGGTTGTTTGAGCATTGGCTCATCCCAGGGAAAAGGTGGGGGAGCAGTGATTTCCCTGGGATTTGAGTGTGGATGTGTGGAGTAGGGATCATTCCCATGGCTTGGGCAGTTCTGGGGGCTCAACTTCTTCCTTCTCTTCCCGCAGAAAACCTGCGCTTCGAGCTGGAGAATGACACAGGTGAGGCTGTCAGGATTGGGATAAGACTTCCCTTTTCCAGGGGTTTGCATGGAATTGGCTGGAATTTGGGGCCGTGACTTCCCTTTTCCAAGAGATAATGTGGGAATTTGCCGGGATTAGGGGTTATGGGAGCTCTAACCTCCCTTTTCCAACGGTTGGAATTGTTGGGCTTGGGTTCTGTGTGGGCTCTTCAAGATGCTACAGGTGACTCACCTGTGTCCTTCCCCTCAGGTTTGGGACACAGACAATGGATCAGTTCCAACACAGGTGGGACAATGATCCCAGAGGTGTCTCATCTGTGTTGTCCCCATTGGGTTTGGGACAGAGAGAATGGGTCAGTCCCCAGACAGGTGGTAGAATGAGCCCACAAATGACTCACCTGTGTTGTCCCTGTTGTGTTTGGGGACACAAACCATGGCTCAGTCCCGCCACGATTCCACAGGTGACTCACCTCTGTCCTCCCTGGTGGGTTTGGGACACAGCCACTTGAGTCAAGCCCTCCACTCCCACAGGTAACTCCTTCCCTTTTCCCCTCCAGGCGACCTCTCCCTGGACCCCGACACGGCCAACCCCTACCTGGTGCTGTCGGAGGACAAGCGGAGCGTGCGGCTCCGCGGGGCTCCCCAGGAGCTGCCGGCTCATCCCAAACGCTTTGACTATGCCTTCTGCGTCCTGGCCTCCGAGGGCTTCTCTGCTGGCCGCCACTACTGGGAAGTGGAGGTGGGAGACGGGGAGAGCTGGGTCCTGGGCGCCGCCCGCGAGTCCGTGCGCCGCAAGGAGAAGGTCGACTTCGCCCCCGAGGAGGGGATTTGGGCGGTGGGGCTCAACTGGAAGGGCAAAAATTGGGATCAGTACCAGGCGTTCACATCTCCTGAGACGCCGCTGTCCCTGTGTGAGCGGCCACGCAAGATCGGGGTGTACCTGGACTATGAGGGCGGGTGGGTGGCATTTTACAATGCCGACAACATGGCTCCCATCTTCACCTTCACTGCCGCCTTCTCCGAGAGGATCTTCCCGTTTTTCTGGCTCTTCTATGTGGGCTCCTCACTGTCCCTCTGCAACTGAGTCTGCCCAGCTCACTGGTGTTGCCCCCTCTCCTCCGCCATCCTTAGGTTTTCCTTTGCTTCCAAGCAAAATGCCCCAAATCCTGCCCTTGGCCATTAAGGGGGGATTTTTTCCCGTTGCAATTCAAAGTTTGGAGTCTTTTTGCCCCCAAAATCTTCCTCAAGGGCATTGGTTGGCGAGGGGGGGGCTGCTTGAGCACCCCCTCCCTGTTGCTGGTTAAACACCGCTGTAGTTAATTTTGTATTTTTCTTTGGAGTTGGAGCCCCATGGAACAGGGAGAGGCTGATCCCATCCCACCTCGAACCGTAGCCAAAGCTTTGTGCCACCCCCCCCTCGCCCCATCCTCCCAAGAATGCTGTGTGGAGAGGAGGGGTCTGTCCCCCCATCTCCCCCTTCCCCCCCCCCCCTCCCCGTTTGGACACCAGGTCATCTTTAGCCATCTTACCCTCCCCTGGGGAAAGGGCCGAGCCCGTCCTGCTGTTGCTGAGTGACCGTCCCCAATCTCCCCTGTTGCCCCCCATTTCTCTCCTTACTCCCCCCATTGTCCCCCCCTCCTTGCCCCTCCATCTCCCCCAATGCCCCCCCATGTCCCTCTTTGCCTCCTCATCTCCCTCACTGCCCCCCTATTTCCCTCCTCATCCCCCTGTCTCCCCCTTGCTTCCCCCAAACTCTGAGCCCCCAGAGCACCAGGATCCCAGGAAGGGGCCATGGATATTTGGGGTCACCCCAAACCCAGGCCAGGGTCAGCTGGGGGGTTTTGGGGGGGCTGGGGGGTCCGTGTTCTAGGTGTGATCTTGCGCTTGCCCGCTCCCCTTGCGCCCTCCCCGCTGCTGCTGTTCGTGTCCTTTGCCCTGTCACTGTTAGTGGGGAAATAAAATGTTGCTGTGCAAAAAAATCCCTAAAACCCGATAATTTGGGGGTTTTTGGTGCTGGGGGAGGAGGAAAAGCTGCTCCTGCTCGGGGGGAACGGAGACAGGGACGTGCCCTTGTCCCCAGACTGCTGGGGTGGAACGCAGAGGGCTTTTGTGGCCACTTGGGATTCACTAATTGGTCCCAACTTGGAGCTTCCAAATATCTGTAAGTTCAAATTCTGGTTTAAATCCAAGTTTTAAATGGAAATTAAATAAAGTTTGAAGGAAAAGCTTGAAGCTCTGGGAGCTCCCACTCTGGGAGCTGGGCACTCCCTGTCAGCCCAGTTTGGGGGCACAGCCCCACTGGGAGCTCCATCTCATCCCAGTTTGGGTCCCCAATTCCTGGGTGTTTGGTGTCTCCACCCCCTCTTCAAGCCCTTTTCCTGTGCCCAAACCACCCAAATATCACTCTTCTGTCTCTTTTCCATAAAAATCTGGCACCAAATCCCACTTTTACCCAAAATAAGTCTTTACTGAGGATCCACCTGTGGCAACAGTGCTGGGCTCGAGGGAAGCTGGGATTTGGCAGAAAAATGGATTTGCCCCAGGATTGGCAGAAAAGCTGAGATTTTCCCAAGTTTTGCCTCTCCCATGTAATTTTGGCACCTGGAGCCACTGCAGGGTCCAGCATCGTCCCTGATCCTGCTCCAGTCCCCAGACCGGGGGGACAGGTCCCTCTAGGACCCCCCCTCGCCCATCCCCCGGCCTTGGGGCGTGCCTGGATCCTGCCCGACATCCCCCCCCCCATACTCCAGTGGGGTCCTCCCTGTGTCCCCCCCGCTGCCCAGGACATCCCCAAGCAGCTCCAGGGGTTCCACTGGCCCAGGGGGCTCCGGGTGCTGCTGGATTCCCTCGGGCTGGGGTGGTCCCTCGAGCCCCCTGGGATGGCTCTTGCTCTTGTGGGCGGTGACGTTGTCCCTCTTTTCAAACCTCTTCCCGCAGACATCGCACGGGAATTGGTAGAAGGAGTCGGCGTCGTGTTTCCTCATGTGCCAGTTCAGGGAGGCTTTTTGGCGGCAGGTGAAGCCGCAGATCTCACACCTGGGGGAGATCCCGGCAGGAGTAAAAAACCCCAGGGATGAGGCACAGGGAGAACTGGCCCTGCCGTGCTCGGGGCTGGAATGTGCTGTGGGTTGAAGCTCCAGCGCCCTCCTGGCATGAACACGTTGGACAGGAGTCCTCTGTTCTGCATTAACCTGCGCCTACTTAACACTGCCCTGGAGCTGAGGCTGGAGCTGCTGGATCTGGGCACAGCCAGCTCCAAGGGCAGAAACCTCGTGAGAAATCCCAGCCCAGCTTTTGGCTGGATGCCATGTGTTGAGGAGCTGATTTTGGGTTGAAAAGGGTGGGAAGAGGCTCTGAGGCTGAGCAGAGCTGCAGAGATGGGACTGGGACTTACCGGAGAGGTGGAAACGGGACTGGGATTTACTGGAAGGGCAGGGATGGGACTACGACTTACTGGCAAGGCGGAAATGGGACTGGGACTTACTGGAGCGGCTTCTCCCCAGTGTGGATCCGTCGGTGGATGATCAAATTGCTGCTGGTGCGGAAGGAGCGCGCACAGAACTCGCAGATGTAGTCCCGCTTGTCTGGGAGCAAAGGAAAATGGATCAGGCTGATCCGGCCTGGAAAAACCCTCCAGGCCCTCGGGATGTGCTTTGGGAGCAGGGAGACTTCCCAGCATGGGAATGGAGATGATAAGGGAGAGATTCAGGGAGCAAAGGGCAACAGCGATGGTTCCCGGCGATGGGGATTTGGGACCGGCTGGCCATGGCCCAGCGGGGAGGGGGGTACAGGAGGTGAGAATCCAGTGGGAGCGGGTGGAATCCGTATAAGAAGTGTGAGCCATAAGGGAGCTGTAATCCCTATGGAAGGAGGTGTGATCCATACAGGGGAGTTGTAACTCCTACAGGAGGATGTCCAGGAATGTGTAATCCATAGGGGAGGAGGCGTGATTCCCGTGGAAATGCCCTGCTCACCACTGTGCAGCTTCTCGTGTTCCTTCAGGTGCTTCTTGAAGTTGAAGGATTTCCCACAGGTGGGCTCAGAGCAGGTGAAGGTTTTCTGGTGCACATGCTGGTACTTCTGGTGGTGCTGCCGGGGGGAAAAGCCCATCAGCTCCCAATTCCAGCTCCAGGACACCCCACCCAGGCTCCCCAGCGCTCCAGGAAGAGCCAGTCCCTCCAGGCGCTCACGTTCAGGTACTGGCGGTTGGAGAAGATTTTTCCGCAGCCCTCGAAGTCGCACAGGAGGATCTCGCGCTTTGCCGCCTTCCTGACAGAGAAAACATGGGAAAAGTCATTGGCAGGAAGGAGGAGGAGGATTGGAAAAGCTGTGGGATATGGATCTGGCCCCTGCTCCTTCCTCCTCACCCACCTTCCCTTTTTCCCACCCATAAAATCTAAAATGAAGCAAATAAACCCTTTCAGAGCTTCCTGCCTGTCCCCCATGGAAGAGCTGAGCGCCTCTTCCTGGGAATGCCTGAAAACTTCCCTGGCCCCTTCCCTCCCCCCCCTTTCCCAGGTACCTGATCCTCTTGGGGCCGATCTGAGCCACATCCTTGTCGCTTGCCCGTGGTCGCCGCCGGCAACTGCAATAGGAAAGAGCCATTTGAGCCAGGCCGTGGTGTCCCCTCGCTGTCCCCAAGCCCAGAGCCAAGAAACCAAAAGATTCCCGAGGAAATCCCACATTAAATCATCCTCAGGGCCAGCATTTCTCCTATTTTCACCCCACGGGAGCAGGACACGCTGGAACAAACACATCGTTCAGGCATTAAAATAAGAACAAATTCTTTATTGCTTGTTACAAAACCCTTTTCACATGGTTTGGATGTGTCCCAGGACACTGAAATTGGCTCCCAGCCTGGTTTGATCTATAATTCATCCATGGCTCCCTGGAAACCACAACTATTCCTGGCTGTCACCCTGGAATTAAGGAAAGATCCATTAAAAGTGGATTAAAGCAGGGTTTGGGGAGGAGAAATAACAGGATGGTGAGAGATGCCAATGCCCAAGCATGGATTCAGCCTGGGGCTTGTCCCAAATCTCTTAAAAACAGGTTTTATCAGCTCAGGGTGGCTTTACCTGGGGGAGGGAGAAGAGGAGGAATGCTTCGACATCTGGAAGCTCCTCCTTTGCTCATAAGCCAGGATTTTATCTCCCATTTTTGACTTGCTGTGACAAAAGAGGGGGGATAATTAACCAAAAGATTAGAAATACGATCTGTGTTGCCAAACTCGGCCCAAAAAGCGCTGACCCAAAGCTTAGGCTTGGCTTTGGGGAAGGGGTTGGAGAGCTACAATCAAGGCAGTTTTTGAGGCACCATCCCCACCGGTGCCTCAAAAGAGCCACCAGCCCCCAGGTTGGACATATTTGGAGGGCTGGACCCTGGAATTTGGGGTGGAAATCAGGCAGAACCCAATAAGCACCAGAAAAAAAACCAAACCCCACATTTAATTCACTTTTGGCCTCAAAAAGGATGGCCTCGATTCAACCCGGACTCTTCCACCCTCACATTGGATTTGGGAGCCTGGGATCCGCATGCCCAGCGATGGCAGGGAGAGGGGAAGAGCAAATTCCAGCATTACCTTCACTGGGATTGGGTCTCCAGGAAGGGTGGTCCCTCTTCCAGCTGCATCTGGGGAGGTTCCAGAGCTGCCGGGAGAGGGGAGGGCGTTCAGCATCCAAAAGGAGCCGCTCAAAGGGATCGATCAAAGCCATAAGGGAGTGGCATAACACTCACCTGGGGAAAGCTTTGGGATGGGATTGGCACTGAGCCTGTCTTTCAGTAGACAGATGAAGGAGTTACGGCTGATTCCAAGGAAAAGGGGGGATTTAACCCCCTTATTGTATCAAAAGCGTAAGAAAATCCATCCAGGTGAGGTGTCTAGGTGCGTCGGATCTGAGGCCGTGCACAGACCGAGCCCCAACCCAATGTCCCCTTAATGCTTGTGCAAAGCCCCAGTGAAGCCCTGAGGGCTGATTAGAGCTTTTTTAGTGCAAAACATTGAATTTTATGTGCCTGGAAAGGAGAGCTGGCAACCCAACACTCGGCCCCAAAGCTGCTGGAGAAGCCGCAGATCCATCGGTGGAGGAGATTGTGGTGGGCTGATAGATTTTGGGCTGTTCCATCTCCAGTCTGCTGGAGGCTTCAATGCCCACCACAGTTCTGGTTCAATGGGTCTTTGCTGCCCTCCGTGGCGGCCCCAGCCTCGGCAGCCTCTCCTCATTCCCCAACCATCCTGGACTGGCCCCACGAGGGACAGGGTGGGTGACGCGAGGCTCATGAAGCCCCTGCAGCGACGTTGGTGAGCCAGACCCCCCTTTGCTCGCTCAACACCCAGTGAGACCAAGAAACACGGCTCTGCCCTGCGGTCAACGGTGTCACGGGGAGGGTTGACCCCCCCCCCATGGGGACACGCAGCTCTTGCTCCATGGCCAACAATGTCATGAGGAGGGTTAACCCCACTGGAGACACACAGTTCTTGCCCCATGGCCAACAGGACTGGACACTCCCAAGATGATGACTCTGAACCCCCTCCCCTCATCCCTTCACCGCTGTGGCTGCCATGGCTCACCTGACCCGTCCGCTCTTCTCCTCTGAGGGGCCAGAGCTGGGCAGGGGCGGCTCGAGCAGGGGCTGCTCCTCCTTGATTGGCTTCTTGCGGGCCTTGGGTTGGCTCTGGTGTCGCTGTGGCTCTGAGTCGCTGTGGGGGGCACAGACCAGGGTGGCTGAGGGGGTTGGCTGGTTGATGGGGTGAGGTATGGGTTAGATGTGGTAGGAAATGAGTTAGTTGGACATGGTTTAGACATGGGGTGGTCATGGATTAGACACGGGTTGGTCACGGAAGGCCGTGGTTAGATGTGGAAGGACGTTGTTTGGACGTGGCTGCACATCGTTTGGGTGTGGAAGGACATTAGTAGACGTGGCAGGACACAGTACGACATGGTTGGCCATTAGTTGGACGTGGCAAAGACCCTCCCCCAGGCGAGACACAGTGAAAATACCTCCCCAAAATTCTGTGCCCTTTGACCCCAGAAAGACCTTATTTTAGCACCACACAGACACTATTCCCACCTCCAGGGCAGCAGGACAAGCACGTGGCAGAGACATGAGGCCTGAAACCCTCCCAGTGCAATATTGGTCTGAACCGATACGGTGTCAGTGGGCACCGAGGAGTGGCTCCCACACGATCCCGATCTGCAGGCTCCGTCACAGCGCTCCCACCTGTCCAGGGACGGGTGGTAGTTCTCATCATGTAGGTCATCGGTGTAGGCCAGGTCATCACCCTCGGCGAAGTCCTCGTCCTCCTCTTCCTCTCGGGGCTCAACTCCTGGCTCTACGTCCTTCCCCGGGATGGCGCTGCTGGACAGCGAGCTGGGTCAACTCTGCCACGATGGCTCAACCACAGACAGTCACATTGGCCAACACTGGGGACCCAGGGATGGGTCAGACAGGGCCAAATGCAACCATCGGCCTCACCAGAGGACGCTTGTGGGTGCCACCACTCACCTCCCGCCAGCTGCTGCCACAGGCCCCGGTTCCGGTGGCACCTGGCGGGCTGAAAGGGAACAGGAGGGTGGTGAGGAAGGGCTGGGAGAGGTGAGGAGGATGAAGAATTGCGAAGTATGGGGCTGTTGGAAAGGCCCACAGGGTTGGGGCAGCGTTTGATCCCAGTGGGATGGTGGTCACTGAATCCCTAGAACTGGGAGAGGGGCGGAAGGTGGGGAATCAAAGGGAGTTGAGGGTGGAAAGATGACCTGGAGGAGCTCACCTGTGCCACCACTGTCACCACCATCTCCCAGCTCCTCGCCCCGATCCCCATCACCACAGGGTGACCCGGCCACTCCCTCCACTCCGGCCTTGTTGGAGCCCGGCATGGCCCTACGGAGCGAGTGCCGGCGTCCAGCATCCAGGGAGGGGCTGCCTCCCTGGGCCGCCCTCGGGGGGTCACTGGAGGGGCTGTTGGGGACCCCGGAGCCGCCCCACGAGAAGCGGTGCCCAGCTACGCACTCCCAAACCAGCGGGGCTGAGCTGCCTGGTGCTGGCAGCAGGATGTCCGGCACGAAGCCGCACTCCTGGCCATGGCCATGGGACAGCACGACCAGGCGCTGCAGTGCAGCCGGCTGGAGCCGCTCCAGCTCCAGCTCTCCTGGGAAAACAAAGAAATCTGTGAAAGACAGCTCCATAATGGCATTTTGGGGGGGGGGGCTGGGACACCTGCAAGCCCCCCTCCACCTTCCTCAGGCTCTTAGGCTTCCTCCTTGTTAAGAGCAACCGTCAAACAGCTTCCCAAAAATGAGCTGGGGATGGCAAAAACAGGGAACACAGGGAGGATTTGCCTAGTGCTCAGGGGGGTGAGCAAACTCAAGAGCAGCTCCAGGTGCTTCTCCAGCACCCAACCCAACGGGAGTCCTCCCTCTCCACCATGAACTTCTTATGTACCCAAACTACTGGATGCCAGCATGGAATTGGGAGGGAAGCACATACCTGGGCTCCAGGTGCAGCCATGAGAGCTGTACCTGCACGGGAAGACAGAGGTGAGCAAGCAAAAACCTGAATTTTCCCCATGAGAGGTGGGTTTCAATCGTTTTTAAGCCCCTCTAGTGACCTGTCAAGGAGGAACTGGGCCAACTGGGAGTGCAGGGTGAATCCAAGCTGCTCCTTGAGGCGGCACCAGCGCTCCAGGTGCCCCCCGATGCGGATGCGGCACTTGCTGCGCCGTGCGTCCAGTTCCCGGCGCTTCTGGCGCCGGACGCACTCTGGGGCCCGCGGACGACCCCCGCGGGCCGAGTCCACTGGGAAGGGCTGGGGGGACACAGGGGGTTTAGAGGGGGATGGGGAATACAGGGGTGGTCTGAGCCTGGAGGGGTCAGGCGGGGAATTTGGAGTATCACGGCTCCGTAGGAGAGTCCGGAGGTGACAGGCAAACATGGGAAGCGGACATGGACAGGGCCCTGTTGCACGGGTGGGGAATCCTGGGGGCTCAGGGAGGACGTGGGGGGACACACAGGGATATGGGCAAGTGCTGGGGGGGGTGACAGGGTACACGATGGGGGGACACAGGGGTGGCGCAGCATCATGGGGGGGGATGGGCAGGGGATCGGGTGAGGAATTAAGGTCTCCTGGCTCCATAGTGGTGTCATGGGGGGGGGGGGGCAAGGGACATAGGAGGGGTCACAAGGGGGGGCGGGGAGGCACCCACACTGCTTCCAGGCCCCACCCCTCTTAGCCTCGCCCCGTTTAAGCCCCGCCCCCTTCCCGCCGTTTCCCCCGGGCCCCCCCGTCCCCCCCCCGCCTGTTCCCGCCGCCGGGCCTTAAAGCGGATGGGGCGGAAGGGGGAACGTCCGCGACTCCATGCGCTCCCGCCGCCCTCTCCGCCCGCGCCCCGCCGCCCGCGAACCTCCTCTGCCGCTCCGCGCTCCATTCCGCGCCGAGGGGGCCCCACCCCGGGCCGTGCCCCCTTTAAGAGCCACTGGACCCACCCCCTCCTCGCTCACGCCGCTCATGGACGGCAGCAAAGATGGAGGAGGCTCCGCGCCCCGCGCGTGCGCGCAGCCGCGGGGGCCGTGGGGAGGTACGGTCCCACCCAGGGGACAGCATGGGAAATTCCCGCAGGGGATTGGGGTGGACACGGGGCGAGAGGTGGAGACAGGAGACGGACATAGGGTGACATAGTGTCAGGAAAACTACTCCACAAACACCAGAGGTTTATGTCCAAAAAGGAGACAGAGGAGTCCTGTTATTTTATTTGAATAAAGGGACCTTTTTCGTTGTTTATTTTATCTCTCAGTGCTAATTTCATCAACCAGCAGGCCCAGAGCTTGTTTGTAAAGACGAGTTTCTCATTCCTTTCAATACGGAGACACAGGAGGGGCATGGGGGACAAGAGAGAGAGACACACCTACCTCACAGCTGTCCCCAAGACACTGGGGGGCTCTTGGAGTTGCTGGGAGGGGATGTGAGGCACTGGGAGACCCTGAGGCACACATGACACAGTACCGCGGGTAGAATCATCCCATGGTAGGGGGAATCCTCAGGAGCTCCTAGGGCCGTCTCAAGGACCTGGATGGTTTTAGGGGTCCTATAAACGCCTTGGGTGGGGCCTATGCAACTCTCTGGGAACTGGGAGGGGTTTTGGTGGGCCTTAGGGAATTTGGGGGCCCATAAAAACCCCCTAATAAAACCAGTGGGAAGGAACTGGGACTCCTGGGAGTGATCCAGTCACTGAAACAGAGAAGAAAAGAAGTCGAAGTCACTCCAACACCGCAGAACCTTCCAGAAACCCCAAGGACACAGCCCACAGCCCCCTGGGACCATCCAGGACCACTCCAGGCCAGGCAGAGGCAGGGTTCCTGGCAGCGTTGGTCTGGGAGAAATCCTGTGCTGTTCACAATTTTAGGAGCCCACTCCCGGCCACCGGCACCCAGAGGCTAATGCCGGCCCTATTCCATGGGAAACAAAACACAGCCACCCAGTTCCTTGATATCAGTTTCAAGGTGGCCTTTGGCACTCCAAGGGCAGCCAGAGGCTCAGCTGCTGGCAGCTTCAGTCTGGGAGAAAGCCCACGCTGTTTGCAACTTTAGGAGGCGGCACCCCAATCCAGGGCGCCTGGAGGTGAAGAGTTAGGTTTGAAAAAAACCTGAAACGCAAAAATCATCCACACAAGGTCAGAACCATTCCTCGCCCACATTCTCACAGGCAGACACAAACAGACAGACGAACACACACTCACAGACAGCTACAGACAGTCACACGCTCACACACAGTCACACGCTTTTCAGCATAGACCCTGACTGCAGCCCTTCGTCAAAACACTCTCCTGAAGAAGACGCTTCAACGCACCTTCCGGCTGCCGCTCCTTGACGTCGAAGGGTAGATTCCGGGAAAAATCGGTAGTATCAGTGACGGTGGAGATCCGAAGCTGCCTCAGGAACCTGCGAGACAACGTGAGGCGGTCGACGAGAGGCCGACATCCAGGAGTTATCCCCACGCCAGGCCCATAAATTTTCTACCCAAAAGCCCATAGACAAGAGATGAACTGTCAAGTTTTATGACTGTTCTATCTAACCATGATTCCTCGTGCCGGGACAGGGTGGCTCTGACCGCAAGTAGCACACAGACGGGCTGTGCACCAAATCTAAGCAAAGATGACGAGAGGGCTTGAGATGAGTCTCTGGAAGATTAATTCTCAAGCACGATACACTTTGAGGCGACGGAACTAACTGCAGTCACACGGGGAGACTGTGGTACGCTCCAGCTAGAAGTCCAAGGGAACGGTGCGTGAAAAGAAGGCACTACCAAAACTGAGAAGGAAGATGGATGAGAACATCTTGGGTACTTCTTCCTGTCTCAAGAAGCAAAAAGGTAAAGATGCCGGAATAAGCGTGCGAGTAGAGTACGGCCGCTATGGCCCGGAACACTGCCGCTAAAGCACCGGGACATAACAAAGCCCTGTGACACAGAAGACAACGGAAGCAACAACATAGACACAAGTTGAAACTGCCCAGCAGTTTCACCTGATGGAACCAAGATTATTAGTGCAAGATGAGCTGGAGACCGATGATGCCAAGAAAAGAAGGCTCTACAGCAATAGCATGCGACAGTGAAACGTAACTCCTTATGAGAAGTTAGTGCCAAAGCTGCTAAGAGGACGCTTGAGAAGCTCAGTAGGCTAGAGACGGAGGTGACAACTACCAGGGAACCGGAGCGATCGCTCTGGCCCCGAAGGTGGGCTCCTTGGGTGAAAGGATCAGCGACGACGTCGAGACTCAAAGAAGGCAGATGATGCGAAGCTCGCGAGAACATGGAGACGGGTCGGAACTGCCCTGCCCGGCAAAGGGTCAGGTGACGCTGAGGAAAAACCCTCTCCCTTTACTTCCCAGGGGCATGTCCCGCTACAGCCCTCTCCTCTGAGCTAACTTCAAATTGTCTCCTGTGACTCCAAACGTTTTTCCCTTCTCCTGACCACCGGTCCCAACACTTAGCTTTCGGCAGATGAGCGGACAAAACCCATCCTCAGTGGAAAAGAACACGTGGGCACCATGGATGTCACTACGTTTGCCACGGTCTATTTCAGTGGCTGCAAAAATTCAGAAAATTCAGACTGCGATGCAACACCTCAGAAGTGTCCCCTTCCTCAACGCCCCTCTCCCTCATAACTGCTGAGACTCATCACTTACCTGCTGTTTCAAACTTGGGCTCCACAGCTGCTTACGGCACCTAAGACGACAGAACAGAAAACGTGACTATTGCCCTCGAGAAGAGTAAGTCCCAGGGTTCCTCTGCACCGCCTCCCCGGCTCACCTCAAATCTTCATCCGACGCCAGAGGTGGCCCGGCTGACACCTGCAAAGTGAAAAGGCACACGCTTAGCATGGCGCCACATACCGCTCGCCCTAACCCAAATGCCGACTCACCCGTTCGCCTCTATTTATTGGCATGTCCAAGGCAGTGGCAGCACCTGCAAAGAAAGAAAGAAAAAAAAAAAGCATGCTGACATAGTGGGAAACCACCACCTTCCTGTTCCAATTGAAGCACATCACACCTATACCATAAGCTTGCACCCACCAGGCCACCAGGAACCTGGGCCAGGACATCTTGTGAGTGGACCACCTAAAAAAGAACAAACAACAACGGATGCTTAGAGCTGCACCATAAATTGATACCCGACCAACAACAACTCATTTTGTCCACTGATCGCCGCTCACTTTGCTCACCTGACCTTGACTGCTGCTATCCAGCTTTACCTCCTAAAAATAAAAACAAAGAACAATGCTATAACACAGCCACCATTTACGCTTGCCCTGCAAAGACAAACGGTGACAGACCTTCCCATGGGAACCCCCTCACCCGGTGTAGGGCGCTCTGCCACGGATTTAACCCGTCTGCATCTGAAAGAAAGTGATGACAAAATTCAAAGGGCTGCATCGTGACTTAACAGCTCCAGCCATCCCGTGTACATCTAGGAATATCATCTAGAGGCCAAACTACACCCTACATGACAAATTTCAAGTCCCCAAGCCTTGTCCTCTTACACCTATAGGCCAGGCTATGCAGCAGGGCAGAGCAGCTCCAGACCAAACCCATGCAGGCACCCATGACACAGCAGATGACAAACGAGGGGAAGCGACGAGGAGAGAAAACTCTCGACGAGGAGAATGACTGCAAGCACATCGAATGGCTAAGACTAAAGACACGAGATGCCCAAAAGACACAGAACGTACAACAGACAAGTGACACAACATGCACCGGGACTGCTCTGCCCCACGCACCTCGGCCTTGTGATCAAAAGTGAGACTTTCCCTTTACAGGGCCTAAGGGGTCCCCTCTTGGTTATCCCCATCTCCGAAGCTGACTCAATATTCTGTCCTGGCGAGCCCTGACCTGACACCCCGCTTTCACCCCCTCGACTTATCTCTCAGACGTCCGGGGAATGTAATCCGCCTTGGGTGCAAAAGAAGGCCGCCTTGTAGTCCTGGACTCTCCTGCCCTCGCTGGGTGGCTGTCTCTTAGTCAGCTACAATAAGGATAACTAAAGAAGCATCAGTGCAGGAACTTAGTGGCACCTCGGCCAGAACCCGACAATTCCTCTGCTCACAGTCTCCTAAGAAGGCCGGGGTCCTAGGGCTGCACATTTGGGCCATGCTCTGGACCAATGCCATCGTCACAGGGTATACCTGGGTTGCGAGGAGACAAGGGGGTGTGGCATTGCTGAAACTTGAGCAGACCCTCGCTCCTTCCCTGACTTGCCCCAACACCTCTCCTGTTGCCGAATGCTGCCCGGATGGCACCTTTGAACAGGAAATGTAAAGGCTTCACTGCAGACTCCTGTAATACTTCTGGAAGGCACACGAGGGCGGCGAGCCGGGTCCGTGAGCCGGTCAGCGAGGGGCTGCGGCATAATAGAAGTGCACCACCTAAAATGCACAAACAATAACAGATGCTTAGAGCTGTACCAGAACTTGGCCCCCAAGCAATAACAACTCCTTCTGTCCATGGGTCGCCGCTCACTTGGCTCCATCGACCTTGACTGCTGCTATCCGGCTTTACCTATTAGAAATAAAGACACAGAACAATGCTGTAACACAGCCACCATTCTCACCTCCCCTGAAAAGCTGAACAATGGCTGACTATCCTGGAGGAGAAGGGGCAAATCAAAATGCAAAGTCCTGTACTGACATAGTGTCCAAAAGCATCACACTGGCAGTTTAATTTCTGTCTGAAACCGCTGGACCACGACCTCTTTCTGCAGGGGTCTCTGTCATACTGGAGTAGCAGTTTGAATTCTGCAGACCACCTGTAAAACACCCAGAAAACAAAGGATGCTTATAGTTTCATCGCTAATACAACAACTCTGGTAGCATCCAGTTGTGTGCTGGAATCAATACTCATCTCGGCTGCCGGTATTCACCTGGCTCACCATCTCCCCGGCGCCGATACCCAGCCGTGTTGAGTGCTTTGCATCTTCAAAATTAAAGGAAAAGCCAAACAATGAGGTAAACACAGAGCTGAAAGTCAGGCCGCCGCTCAGGGGTTGGGTGCCATGGTCCTCCAGCCTCCTCCGTTCATATCGGGTTTACATCCTATCCGTCTCTGCAAAAAGATTATTTGTCAAAGTCACTCAGACACACAGGGAAAGCTTAACCTTTCCCAAGTTCTCATTTCTCAAAGCAAACCTCCTCAGATCCGAGAAGAGCCTGCATTAAGACAAATGCCTAGAGGACTGCAAGGTGCTGCTGCTGTCTCAGCCCACCCCTGAATAGACCAGCCATGGTTGCTCTGTCTGAGGTGCAGCTCGGGTGGCTAGGCAAAGCTCAAGGTTACCTGTAAAATCTTCTTTCTATTCCACCTACTCCTCACTCTATTCCACAGGGCAGAGCAGTTCCAAGCTAAACACCAACTCAAACAAGACATTATGCTACAAGCAGCATGACAAGAGAATGATAAAAAATAGCTCTCAGGAAGAAGAATGACAGCGAGGACCGAGACGACGCCAAAAAAGATGACCTATGGCACGGCAACGGTGGACGGAAGAGGCTCTAAGGAGCGGAAGAAAAGACTGTAACAGAGTGACCCGTTAGAAGAGCTGTCGGTCACGATGATCAAGACGGCTGAGAGACAATGCTGTGCTCAGAATGCTCCCCATATCCTTAGGATCTTATAAGCCCCAGAATGCTATAACTCACAGCCGGAAAGGACAGACAGCAACACAGCTGGGAACAAGGTCTTTTCTGAGATGCAATTCCTAGATGTGGCCGAGCCCGCCGGTAAAAGAACGAACGATATCGGCGTCGTGCCGAGAAGCGCAAACATTCGAGAACCTAGAGATGACAGCTGACACTTGGGATAAGGCCCTCAAGGGAAAAGGCAGAGATATTTGAGCTACGGGATCCCAGAAACACGCTAGACAACACGCGACACACTAGAACTGCTGTGCCCTGCACACCCAACGGCTGCAATCAAAAGTAGAGCCGCTCCCTTTAGCTGTCCTAAGAGGCCCCTCAGAGGACATCCCTTTCCCCTCTGCTAATTTTTAAACCTCTCCCAGGAATTTCCAACCCGCTACCCTGCTATCATCCCATCTGGGGCTCATGGCCCCTGACACTTATCTTTCAGATAACCGATGACATGAATCCACGTCGGACATGAAATGAGTCCGCCTCGGCCATCTCAGAAGGCCCCGCGATCACCGGTTAGCTTCTTGGTCTGCTACGATAAAGAAAACCAAAATCAATGCACGAGTTTAATGGCACATGGGCCAAACACCAAGTTGGCTACTCGCCCTGTCACAAGTGTGCCGGGGTCCTGGAGCCTAAGGCGTCATCCTGAGTCTAAGGCTGCGGCCATTATTACAATGGGCACCCAGGTTAGTGAGAGACAGAGCTACGTGGCCTTTCTTTACGTGCCGTAAGACACGTAAATGCATCTTCTGTGCCTGTGGAAAAGCCTTAGGCGCCCCCAAACAGACACCATTTCCCACTGTGCTACCTTCAAAACCCCTCCACCGTAACTCCTAACCTGGTACCCCACTCATCCTCCCTCTCCCAGTCACAATCCTCCCCTTACCCATTGGAAAGCCTCAATCTCAGACATCATCTCTGACACAGGGCAGATCCCTTTTGCAACACGCTGAATTTGCTGAAAAAATCCAAAGTACCATACTTGACACAGCCTGGAATTTCAGGGATTTGCAATGCTTCTTAAAAAACAAAACAAAAGAAAACAAAAAAATTAGAAAAGCACTTTACCATCCCTGACACATAACCCCAAATCATTAACTTAAATACCCACTGTGTTCAATGCTATCTTCTTCACTGCCTCTGGTGATTTAGATGCCAAAAGCACCTGCTGAAAAGAAGCTAAGATAAACTGAAAGATTCCCTTGATTGAAATAAGAGAAGGGCTCTTTCACTAGTTAGTCCCAGAAAAAGAATGAAGGCCTTCGCCAAATGCTGGCGTTAATATACCCCTGGCTAGGCCCACCTGTCCTCCCTAAGATGCTCTGGAAGAGGAAGGAGGCAAATAACACAAGGGGTAAAAGCTCAAATGAGCTGCAGCTGGTTAGCTCACCTGACTTAAGTTTGAGGTGAGTAAAGCCATTCATATAATTAGTTACACGTGGAATACTAGTTAGTAATCACTAAGGAACAATTATGCAAATTAACAACTAGCTATACCAGCTATATCGATCTGTGCTGCCAAAGCATAAAGTTTTATTTCTTACCCAGTCTCTGCCCTTTCACTTGATGCAGTTGCAGAAAAAAAGAAGGCATTATCATTTCCCTGAAGAAGTTTTTCCTCTATCTAGCACTTTACTCACCTTACACTTAAGCCAGAGGATGCAAGCAGGTACAGCTCCTGTGAGGGCTTTTATACCTCGTGGTATTTGCCCCCTCCCTTTTCCTGGGAATCGTGGGAAGGAGAGGCGGGCCTGGCCAGGGGTATATTAACCCCAGCCTTTTGCAAGGGGATTTATTCCCCCTGTGGGATTGATGGGGGTGAGGGCTCTCCTTTCGTTTCAATGAAGGGACTCTGTTAGCCTATTTCAGCTTTTTTTTTTTTTTTTTTTTTTTTTTTCTTCTTCTTCAAGTGGGTGCTTTTAGCCTCTAAAGCAACAGAGGCATTAAAGACACTGGGAAGAAGACAGCATTGAACACAGGGAGTATTTAAGCTGTCAATTTTGGGTTGTGTGCTCAGGGGTAGTAAGGTGCTTTTATAATTTCTTTTTTTGTTCTTGTTTTGTTTTAGGAGCACTGTAACTTCTGGGTTGCCTCGAGTATGAAACTTCAAATTTTTTCAGCCCCTTCATTGTGTCACAAAAGGGCTCTGCCCCACATCAACAATGGCATCTGAAATTGAGGCTTCTGATAGGTAAGTCATGGATTGTGACTGGGAGAGGAAGCATGAGCAGGGTTGTTGAGCCTTCGACAGGGTACTCTACTTTCTTGGAGCAGGGTAAAAGAGCAGAGGAGGCTGCTGTTCTGTGAAGTTCTTTATTTCATAGTCTTACACCTTTCTTGAAGGCTGAGTTCAAAGGGGGTTACATGATAAAGCCAAGCAGCAACAGCAGGCACAGCTAGCTGCTTCTTCTATATGCTCTATATATACTATACTCTATTTCTTAGACTCTATACAGTATTTTTTAGACTCTATTTTTTCTTGTAGAAGTGTGGATTATATTTGCTAACTGATGAATAAGATTAATACACAATTCTAGTCTTTCTGTTCTTAACCTATCCTGGTCTAATTCTAACATTCATAAGCCTTACACAAGTGTTATATAGGTATTGCACAGATATAGGTATGCAGTTTCTATCGGTTCTTATTGTTTATGTGAACACTCCATCTAAAAAATGTGAGCAGTATAATTCCATCTGTGTTTTGTCTAAAGTAAAGAATTTTGTGAAAAGGTAACGCTGCTGCAGCAAGAACTGTGTTTAAGGTGTCTGCTATAGCTTTTTAATGTTTAAGACACTTAGCATATATTTCTCCTAAAAGCTAAAAAATTTATATTGCCATTTCACTTTGGTGTGGCTTCATGTATCTCAGCTTGTGCAAAGGTTTTAATTCAACCCCTGTGCTTTGGCTTCCCTCTGGGCATGAGTCCAGAGGAGCTTTCATTCCAACACAGGGTAACCGGTTTAGGAAGCACCAGGAGGGGTTTTGAGGGCTGTACGGTAGGAAAAGGTGTCTATTCTGACCCCCCCTAAGGCTTTTTCCTGAAGCACAGAGGATGCATTTACACGTCTTAAAACACACAAAAGCGATGGACCCGGCCCGCCGCCCTCGTGAGCCCTCCAGAAGTGTTACGGGACTCTGCGATGAAGCCTTTCCCTTTTCCATTTGAAGGTGCTGTCAGGGCAGCCTTTGGCTACGGCAGAGGAATTGCAGCGAGTCGGGGAGGGAGGGAGGGAGGAGGAGCGAGGGTCAGCTCAAGTTTCAGCAATGCCGCACCCCCTCGTCTCCTCTTTAACCCAGGTGTACCCTGTGACAGCAGCGTCAGCCTCGGAGCGCGGCCGAAGCGTGCGGCCCCAGGAGCCCGGCCCTCTTAGGAGACGGTGAGTACAGGAATTGTGGGGTTCTGACCCAGGTGCCGCTCAGTTCGTGCTCTGATGTTTGGTTTTCTTTATTGTAGCTGACTAAGAGAGAACAGCCCAGCGACAGCAGGAGCTTCCAGGACGACGACGACATCCCCGGATGTCCAAGGGAGATAAGTGGAGGGGATGCAAGCGGGGTGTCGGTTTGGGGCTCGCCAGGAGGGAATATGGAGTCAGCTTTGGAGATGGGGATGTCTAAGAAGGGGCCCCTTAGGCCCCATGAAGGCAAAGCCTCACTTTTGGTCACAATGCTGATGTGTGCAGGGCAGAGCAGTCCCGGTGCATGTCGTGTCACTTGTCTGTTGTGCGTTCTGTCTCTATTCGCATCTTGTGTGTTCTGCCTCAGCCCTTCAGTGTGCTTGTGGTCATTCTTCTCACCGAGACTTTTCTCTCCTTGTCGTGCCCCCTTGTTTGCCATCTGCTGGTGCCTGCATGGGTTTGGTGCAGAGCTGCTCTGCCCCGCTGCATGGCCTGGCCTATAGCCATAATAGGACCGGGTCCTGGGTTTTGAGATCTCTAATGTAGGGTGTAGTTGGACCTCAAGATGGTCTTCCTAGATTGACACAGGATGGCTGGAGCTGTTAAGTTCTCATGCAGCCCTTTGACTTTTGTCATCACTTTCTTTCAGGTGCAGATGGCATAAATCCGTGGCAGGGTGCCCCACACCGGGTGAGGATGTTCCTGCAGGAAGGTGAGTCGCTGTTTGTGTTTGCAGGGCACATGTTAATGGTGGCTATGTTACAGCACTGGGTTTTATGTTTCTTTTTAGGAGGTAAAGCCAGATAGCAGCAGTCAAAGTGAAGCAAGCGAGGTAAGCGGTGACCGGTGGAAAGAACAAGTTCTTATTCTGTGGGTGTCAAGTTCTGATAGAGCTCCAAGCATCCATTGTCATTTGTGTGTTTTAGGTGGTCCACTTGTATTACACCAGACCTCCTCACTGACAGAGCTGGCTGTCTACCCTTGTGAGGCCTCTGAAAGCATTACGGGTCGCTTTGACCAAGCCTTCACCTTTTCCATTCAAAGGGTCTTTCTGAGCAGCCTTTGTCAACAGCTGGGGAGTTGTGGTGAGTCAGGGAGGGGGGAGGAGCGAGGGTCCGCTCAAGTCTCAGCAATGCCATGTCACCTTGTCTCCTCCTAATCCAGGTATACCCTGCAACAACAGTGTCTGCCTTGGAGCACGGCCAAAGCGTGCAGCCGGAGGACCCTGGCCCTATTAGAAGGTGAGTAGTGGAATTTTTGGGTTTTGGCCGAGGTGCCACTAAGTTCATGCACTGATGTTTGTTTTGTTTTCCTCATTGTAGCCAAGTGAGAGAGAACAGCCCAGTGACGGCAGGAGCTTCCAGGACGGCAAGGCGGCCTTCTTCTGCACCCGAGGCAGATTGACATCCCCGGACCTCCGAGAGCTAAGTCGAGGCTTGTGACCCACAGAGGGGGTGACAGCGGGGTGTTGAGTTGGGACTCGCCGGGAGGGATTTTTGAGTCAGGTTTGGAGGTGGGGATGTTCAAGAAGGGGCCCCTTAGGCCAGCACAAAGGGAAAATCTCATGTTTGACCACAATGCTGAGGTCTGCAGGGCAGAGCAGTCCTGGTGCACGTCACTTGTCCCTTGTGTCTCTGTCTTTTGAGCATCTTGTCACAGGTGTTTTGCCTTAGCCCTTTGAGATGCTTATCACAAATGCTGGGCATTATTCTTAGCATCTCTGCTCTTGGTGTTCCTCAGTGTGGTGCTGATACCATTGATCCTTTGACTCTTGAGCTTGGAACTTCATCAGAATTGCGTCTCTTTAGCAATATCGAGTCGGGTGTCTTTTCAGGTCTTGTTCTGAGCTACATCGACAGCTGTGCACCACAATGATCCATTACAGGGGATGAGGACTTGTAAGAATGCAAAGACAGCTAGAGGATTCTGCCCGTACAATTCTCGGGCCTCTGTCTTTGCAGTTCTTGGATTAAGTCTTTCTGTTAGCATCCTCTTCTGCCAGGGTTCTTGGAGCCTCGTCGGCTCACCACCGGTCTTGTCTAGGTCATCTCATTCCTCATTGTCTTGGTCTTTGTCATCATCTAGCCCAGAGTTTTCTCTCCTTGTTGTGTCCCCTCGTTTGTCATCTCCTGTGTCACGGGTGCCTGCTTGGGTTTGGCCCGGAGCCGCTCTGCCCTGCTGCACAGCCTGGCAAAGAGGTGTAATAGGACAGGGCCCAGGGAGTTAAAATTTGTAATGTAGGGTGTAGTTTGGTCTCTAGATGGTATTCCTGGATTGACACAGGATGGCCGGAGCTGTTAAGTTCTCATGCAGCCCTTTGACTTTTGTCATCGCTTTCTTTCAGATGCAGATGGATTAAATCTATGGCAGAGGGCCCCAGACTGGGTGAGGGGGTTCCCATAGGAAGGTCAGTCGCCGTTTGTGTCTGCAGGGCAAGTGTTAATGGTGGCTGTGTTACAGCATTCTTCTTTGTTTTTAGGAGGTAAAGCTGGATAGCAGCAGTCAAGGTCAAGTGAGCAGGGTAAGCGCTGACCGGTGGAAAGAAACACTTGTTATTCCTTGGGTGCCAAGTTCTGGTACAGCTCTAAGCATCTATTGTCATTTGTGTGTTTTAGGTGATCCGCTTGTATTACGCCGAAACCCCTCGCCGACCGACCGGACCGGGCTCACTGCCTTCATGAGCCCTCTGGAAGTGTTACAGGACTCTGTGACAAAGCCTTTACCTTTTCCATTCGGAGGTACCATCCGGGTAGCCTTGGGCAACGGCAGAGGTGTTATGGTGAGTTGGGGAGTGAGGGAGGAGTGAGGGTCCGCTCAAGTCTCAGCAATGCTGCACCACCTTGTCTCCTCTTAACCCAGGCATACCTTGCGCCGATGGCATCGGCCTCAGAGCGTGGCCAAAGCGCGCGGCCTGAGGACCCCGGCCTTCCTAGGAGACGGTGAGTGGCGGAATTGTTGGGATTTGGCTGTGGTGCCACTAAGTTCATGCACCCGTGTTTGTTTGGTTTTCTTTATTGTAGCCAGCTAAGAGACAACAGCCCAGTGACGGCAGGAGCTTCCAGGACGGCGAGGCGGCCTTCTTCCGTACCCGAGGCGGATTCGCATCCCCAGATGTCCGAGTGATAAGTCCAGAGCTGTCACCCAGAGAGGGGATGAAAGTCGTGTGCTGGGTTGGGACTTGCTGGGAAGGATTTTTGAGTCAGCTTTGGAGATGGGGATGTCTAGGAAGGGGGCCCTTAGGCCCCATAAAGGGCAAGTCTCAGTTTTGATGACAAGGCTGATGAGTGCAGAGCAGAGGAGTCCTGGTGTATGTCATGTCCCTTGTCTATTGTGCATTCTCTGTCCTTTGGGCATCTCATGTCTTCTGCCTTAGCCCATCGATGTGCTTGTGGTCGTTCTTCACTGAGAGTTTTCTCTCCTTGTCATGTCCCCTCGTTTGTCACAGGTGCCTGCTTGGTTTTGGCCTGGAGGTGCTCTGCCCTGCTGCATAGCCTGGCCTATAGGTTTAATAGGACAGGGCCCTGGGACTTGAAATTTGTCATGTAGGGTGTAGTTTGGTCTCTAGATGGTATTCCTAGATTGACACAGGATGGCCAGAGCTGGTAAGTCTCATGCAGCCCTTTGATTTTTGTCATCGCTTTCTTTCAGATGCAGAAGGGTTAAATCCATGGCAGGGCATCCTGTACCAGGTGAGGGGGTTCCTGCAGGAAGGTTAGTCACCTTTGTCTATGTAGAGCAAGTATAAATGGTGGCTATGTTACAGCATTGTTCTTTGTCTTTATTTTTAGGAGGTAAAGCTGGATAGCAGCAGTCAAGGTGAAGTGAGCAAGGTAAGTGGTGACCGGTGGAAAGAAAGAGTTGTTATTCCTCGGGTGCCAAGTTCTGGTGCAGCTCGAAGCATCGACATTGTCATTTGTGTGTTTTAGGTGGTCCCCTTGTATTACACCAAAACCCCTCACCGACTGGCCGATGGACCTGGTTTGCTGTCCTCGTGAGCCCTCTGGAAGTGTTACAGGACTCTGCAATGAAGTCATTACATTTTCCATCTAAGGGACAACAGCCTGGCAATGGCAGGAGCTTCCAGGATGGTGAGGCGGCCTTTTTTTGCAAATCCCAGGTGGATTCACATCCCAGGACGTCTGAGAGATAAGTCGAGGGGATGAAAGCGGGGCATCGAGTCGGGGCTTGTTGGGAGGGATTTTTGTGTCAGCTTTGGAGATGGGAATACACAAGAAGTGGCCCCTTAGCCCACATGAAGGGAAAGTCTCACATTTGATCACAATGCTGAGGTGCACAGGGCAGAGCGGTCCGAGTGCATGTTGCGTTGTCTATTGCATGTTCTGTGTCTTTTGGGGATCTTGTGTTGCCGGTCTTCTGCCTTAGCCCTTCAATGTGCTTGCGGTCATGCTTTTTGCTGAGAATTCTGTCCTCGTTGCATCCCCTCATTTGTCATCACCTGTGTCACGGGTGCCTGCATGGGTCTGGCCTGGAGCTGCTCTGCCCTGCTGCATACTCTGGCATATAGGTGTAAGAGGACAAGGCTTGGGGACTTGAAATTTGTAATGTAGGGTGTAGTTTGGCCTCTAGATGATATTCCTGGATTGACACAGGATGGCCGGAGCTGTTAAGTTCTCATGCAGCACTTCATCATTGCTTTCTTTCAGATGCAGACAGATTAAATCCGTGGCGGAGGACCCCATACCGGGTGAGGGGGTTCCTGCAGGAAGGTGAGTCACTGTTTGTGTTTGCAGGGTGAGTGTAAATGGTGGCTGTGTTACAGCATTGTTCCTTGTCTTTGTTCTTAGGAGGTAAAGCTGGATAGCAGCAGTCAAGGTCAAGTGAGTGAGGTAAGAAGTCACTGGTGGAAAGAACCAGTTGTTATTGCTTGGGTGCCAAGTTCTGGTGCAGCTCTTTACATCCACTGTCATTTGTGTGTTTTAGGCGGTCCACTTGTATTGTGCTGAACCCCCTCACCGACCGGCTGACAGACCTGGCTCGCTGCCCTCGTGAGCCCTCCCCAGGTATCACGGGACTCCGAGATGAAGCCATTGCCTTTTCCATTTGAAGGTGCTCTCCGTGTTGCCTTTGGCAATGGCTGAGGAGCTGTGGTGAGTCAGGGAGGGAGGGAGGAGCGAGGGTCCACTCAAGTTTCCACAATGCCACAGCACCTCGTCTCCTCTTAACTCAGGTGTACCCTGCAACGGCGGCGTCGGCCTCAAAGCGCGGCCGAAGTGTGCAGCCTGAGAACCCCTGCCATCTTAGGAGACGGTGAGTACAGGAATTGTAGGGTTTTGGCCCACGTGCCACTTAGTTCAGGACTTGAAGTTTGGGGTTTTTTTTTATCTCAGCCACCCAAGAGACAACAGCCCGATGACGGCAGGAGCTTCCCGGACGGCGAGGCGGCCTTCTTTTGCACCTGAGGAGGATTCGCAGCCCCGGACTTCTGAGAGATAAGTTGAGGGCTAAGACCCACAGAGGGTATGAAAGCCAGGTGTCGGGTCGGGACTCGCCGGGAGGGATTTTTGAGCCGGCTTTGGAGATGGGGATACCCAGGAAGGGGCCCCTTAGCCCCCACATAAAGGGAAGTATCGCTTTTGATCACAATGCAGAGGTGCGCAGGGCAGAGCAATCCCGGTGCGTGTCGTGTCACCTGTCTATTGTTATGTTTTTTGGGCGTCTTGTCTCTTCTGCCTTAGCCCTTCGATGTGCTTGCGGTTTTTCTTTTCACAGAGAGTTTTCTCTCCTTGTCATGTCTCCTCATTTGTCATCTCCTGTGTCACGGGTGCTTGCACGGGTTTGGCCTGGAGCTGCTCTGCCCTGCCGCATAGTCCGGCACGTAGGTGTAATAGAACAAGGCCTGGGGACTTGAAATTTGTAATGTAGGGTGTAGCTGGGCTCTAGATGATACTCCTAGATTCACATGAGACGGCTGGAGCCGTGAAATTCTCATGCAGCCCTTTGACTTTTGTCATCACTTTCTTACAGATGCAGATGGATTAAATCGGTGGCAGAGAGCCCCATACCGGGTGAGGGGATTCCCGCAGGAAGGTCAGTCACTGTCTGTGCTGGGCAAGTGTAAATGATGGCTATGTTATAGCACCATTCTTGGTCTTTATTTTTAGGAGATAAAGCCGGATAGCAGCAGTCAAGGTCAAGTGAGTGAGGTAAGCGGTGACCGGTGGAAGGTAGAAGTTGTTATTGCTCAGGTGCTGAGTGCCGGTACTCTAGACTTTAAGCAGCCACGGTCATTTGTGTGTTTTAGGCAGTCCACTTGTATTATGCCAAATCCCCTCACCGACCGGCTGACAGAGCCGGCTCGCCACCCTTGTGAGCCCTCCCAAAGTGTCATGGGACTCTGCAATGAAGCCTTTACATTTTCTGTTCCAAGGTGCCTTGCGGGTGACCTTTGGCAACGGCAGAGGAGTTGCGGCGAGTCAGGGAGGGATGCAGGAGGAGCGAGGGTCCCCTCAAGTTCAACTAATTCCACAGCACCTTGTCCCTTCTTAACCCAGGCATATCCCACAACGATGGCATCAGCCTTGGAGCGTGGCTGAAGCGTGCTGCCAGAGGACCCCGGCCTTCTTAGGAGATGGTGAGTAGCGGAATTGTCAGGCTTTGGCTGACGTGCCACTAAGTTCATGTACTGATGTTTGGTTTTCTTTGTTGTAGCCGACTAGGAGATGGCAGGAACTTCCCGGACAGCGAGGCAGCCTTATTTTGCACCCGAGGTGGATTCACATCCCGGATGTCCGAGAGATAAGTTGAGGGTTATGACCCACAGAGGGGATGAAAGCAGGGTGCTGGGTCGGGCCTCGCCGGGAGGGATTTTTGAGTCAGCTTTGAAGGCAGGAATGTCCAAGAAGGGGCCCCGTAGCCCACATAAAGGCCAAGTCTCACTTTTGATCACAATGCCGAGGCGGGCAGAGCAGTCCCGGTGTGTGTTGTGTCACCTGTCTATTGTATGTTCTGTGTCTTTTGGGCATCTTGTGTCTTAGGTCTTTTTCCTTAGCCCTTCGAGGGGCCAGCTTATCAGAAATGCCGGGCATCATCCTTAGCATCCTTGGCTGGGTGCTGATACCGTGAGACCTTTGACCGATGAGCTCGGATGTGCATCGGAATCGCATCTCCCTTTAGAAGCATTGAGCCAGAGGTCTTGTTCTGAGCTGTATTCACAGCTGTGCACCGCAGTGATCCATTACAGAGGATTAGGACTTGTCAGAATGTAAGGAGCAGTAGAGGATTCTGACTGTACGATTCTCAGGCATCCATCTTTGCGGTTCTCAGAATAAGCCCTTCCGTTAGCATCTTCTTCGAGCCTCGTCGGTCTCGCTGAGACCATCTCGCTCCTCATTCTCTCGGTCCTTGCCGTCATTCCTCTTGCCAGAGTTTTCTCTCTTCATCGCATCTCCTTGTTTGTCATTTCCTGTGTCACAGGTGCCTGCATGGGTTTGGCCTGGAGCTGCTCTGCCCTGCCATGTAGTCTGGTGTATGGGTGTAGTAGGGAAAGTCCCAAGGCCTTGAAATTTGTAATGTAGGGTGTAGTTTGGCCTCTAGATGGTATTCCTAGATTAACACAGGATGCCTGGCGCTGTTAAGTTATCATGCAGGACTCTGACTTTTGTCATCGCTTTCTTTCAGATGCAGACGGATGAAATCTGTGGCAGGGTGCCCCAGACTGGGTGAGGGGGTTCCCGCAAGAAGGTCAGTTGCTGTTTGTGTTTGTGGGGCAAGTGTTAATGGTGGCTGTGTTACAGCACTATTCTTTGTCTTTGCTTTCAGGAGCTAAAGCTGGATAGCAGCAGTCAAGGTTGATGGAGTGAGGTAAGCAGTGACAGAATGAGTTGTAATTGCTCAGTTATCAATTTCTGGTGCAGTTCTAAGCATCCATTGTCATTTGTGTGTTTTAGGGGGTCCACTTTTTTAATGCCGAACCTCCTCGCCGACCAGCCGACGGACCCGCTTTGCCGCTGTCGTGAGCGCTCTGGAAGTATTATGGGACTCTGCAATGAAGCCTTTACATTTTCTGTTCGGAGGTACCTTCTGGTACATCCATGGCCGAGAAGTTGCGGTGAGTCGGGGAGGGAGGGAGGAGGAGGGAGGGTCCACTCAAGTTTCAGCAATGCCACAACGCCTTGTCTCCTCTTAACCCGGGCATACCCTGTGATGATGGTGTCGGCCTCGGAGCGTGGCTGAAGCGTGTGGTCCGAGGACCCCGGCCTTCTTAGGAGACGGTGAGTAGTGGAATTGTCGGGGCTTTGGCTGACGTGCCACTAAGTTCCTGTAGTGGTGTTTGGTTTTCTTTATTGTGGCTGACTAGGAGACGACAGCCTGGTGATGACAGGAGCTTCCCAGAGGGTGAGCCAGCCTTCTGTTGTGCCTGAGGAGGATTCCCATCTCCAGATGTCTGAGAGATAAGTTGAGGGCTACAATCCACTGAGGGAATGAAAGCAAGGTGTTGGGTCAGGGCTTGCCGGGAGGGATTTTTGAGTCAGCTTTGGAGGTGGGGATGTCCAGGAAGGGGCCCCTTAGGCCACATAAAGGGCAAGTCTCACCTTTGATCACAATGCCGAGGTGAGCAGAGCAGTCCCGGTGTGTGTCACTTTTCTATTGTATGTTCTGTGTCTTTTGGGCATCTTCTGTTGCAGGTCTTTTGCCTTAGCCCTTTGAGAATCTTATTGGAAACGCTGGGTGTTATTCTTAGCATCTCCGCTCTTGGTGCTCCTCCACCCGGTGCCGATACCATCAATCCTTTGACTCGAGAGCTTGGAGGCGCATCAGAATCGCATCTCTCTTTAGAAGCGTCGAGTCGGATGTCTTTTATGGTCTTGTTCTGAGCTGTATTCACAGCTGTATGCTGCAACGATCCATTAGAGTGGATTAGGACTTGTCAGAATGTGAAGAGTGGTAGAGGGTTCTGACCGTATGATTCTCGGGCATCCGTCTTTGCGGTTCTCAGAATAAGTCCTTCTTCTGCCAGGGTTCTTCGAGCCTCGTCGGCTCACTGTCGGTCTTGCCTAAGTCATCTCATTCCTTGTTCTCTTGGTCCTTGCGATCGTTCTTCTCGCCGAGGGTTTTCTCTCTTCATCCCATCCCCTCCTTTGTCCTTTCCTGTGTCACAGGTGTCTGCGTGAATTTGGCCTGGAGCTGCTCTGCCCTGCTGCACGGTCTGGCACATGGGTGTAATAGGACAAGGCCTGGGCACTTGTAATTTGTGATGTAGGCTGTAGTTTGGCCTCTAGATGGTATTCCTAGATTGACACAAGATGGCTGGAGCTATTAAGTTCTCATGCAGCCCTTTGACTTTTGTCATCGCTTTCTTTCAGATGCGGAGGGATTAAATCCGTGGCAGAGCGCCCTGGACCGGGTGAGGGGGTTCCCACAGGAAGGTCAGTCACCATTTGTGTTTGTGGGGCAAGTGCAAATGGTGGCTGTGTTCCAGCATTGTTCTTTGTCTTGATTTTTAGGCTGTAAAGCCGGATCTCAGCCATCAAGGTCAAGTGAGTGAGGTAGGCAGTGACCGGTGGACTGAACTAGTTTTTCTTCTCAGTTATCAATTTCTGGTGCAGCTCTAAGCATCTGTTGTTTTTTGTGCATTTTAGGAGGTCCACCTGCAAGATGTCCTGGTCTGGGATGCTGGCAGCCAGGTAGGTGCAAGCTTAAGGTATAGGTGCAGTGTACTTTAATTGGAGGGGGGAGGTTGTGATTTCAAAGTCTTTCAGGATGTTTTTTTGCTTTGTTTCTTTGCAGGTGCTGCTGCTGCTGCCTTGGACATGCCAAGAAATAGAGACAATCAGGTGAGTTGGCCTTTAAGCGGGGCAAGTAATAGGTGAGCGGTATGTGGCGGTGTGCTGAGCATGTACCTTTTTGCTTTGCAGCTATTTTCTGGGCCGCCTCTGGAATCGGATGAAGATTTGAGGTGAGCTGGGGTATTGGTGTGGAGGACGCCTGGGGATTAATATTCTTGAGGGCCACAGTGATGTTTTCTGTTTTGTCGTCTTAGGTACCGTGAGCAGCTGCAGAGCCAAAGTTTGGAAGCGGCCAGTAGGTGATGAGCCTCGACCCTTAGGAGGGAGGGAGGCCTTGTGCAAGGGGTCACTTTTGGGACGTCTCATTGCGGTCTGAATTTTTACAGCCACCAAAACAGACCCTGGGGACTGTATCAACATCCATGGCGCCCATGTGTTCATTTCCATTGAGGATGGATTTTGTCGGCTCGTCTTCCAAAAGCTAAGTGTTGGGACCGGTGGTGGGGACAAGGGAAAACCCTTTGGAATTTAAGGAGGCCATTTGAAGTTAGCTTAGAGGAGAGGGCCGTAGCGGGATAGGCCTCTTGGAAGTAAAGGGAGAGGGTTTCTCCTCAGCATCGCCCGACCTTTTGCCGGGCAGGACGGTTCCGACCCGTCTCTGTGTTCTCATGAGCTTCACGTCATCGGCCTTCTCTGAGTCTCGATGTCATCGCGGATCTTTTTTGCCTGAGGAGCTCGCCTTTGGGTCTGGAGCAATCGCCCCGGTCCCCTAGCTGTTGTTGCCTTCTTCTCTAGGCCTCCTGAGCTTCTTGAGCATCCTCTTAACAGCTTTGGTACTAACTTCTTGTAAGTACTTATGTTTCACCATCATGTGCTATTGCCATAGAGCTTTCTTTCCTTTGGCATCATCAGCCTCTGGCTCATCTTGCAGTAGGAATCTTGGGTCCATCAGGTGAAACTGCTGGGCAGTTTCAACTTGTGTCTCTGTTCTGTAGGTTGTGTCTATGTTATGTAGTGTCCATTGTCCTCTGTGTCACAGGGCTTTGTTGCACGTCAGGGATTTTTTTGCGTCGTTCTGGGCTGTATTGGCCGTACTCTTACTTGCCTACTTTCCCGGATGGGGCTTATTCTGGCATCTTTACTTCTTGAGACCGGAGGAAGTACACAAGATGTTCTCATCCACCTTCCTTCTCAGTTTTGGTACCAGCTTCTTTTCACATGCCATTCCCTTGGACTTCTATAGGGAGGGTATCGGACCCTCCCTCTGTGACTGCAGTATTTCAGTAGGTTCCATTGCCTCTAAGTGTATTGCACTCGAGAATTCATCTTCTGGAGACTCATCTTGAGCCCTCGCGTCATCTTTCCTTAATTTGGGGTGCCGCCCGTCTGTGCGCCGCTTAGGGTCGGAGCCGCCCTGCCCTGGCACGTAGAGTCACAGTTAGGCAGAACAGCCATAAAACTTAAGGGTTCATCTATTTTCTATGGGGTTTTGGGCAGAAAATTTATGGGCCTGGTGTGGGCATAACTCCTAGCCACGGGCCACTCTCTGACCACCTCACATTGTCTCGCAGGTCCCGAGGCGGCTTTGGATCTCCACGGTCACCAATGCTACGGATTTTCCCGGAATCTATGGCTCAAGGTTGAGGAGCGGCAGCCGGGGGAGATGTACCAAAGTATCTCCATCAGTGGAGTGTTTTGATGAATGGCTGCAGTTGGGGTGTAAGCTGAAGAGTGTGTGACTGTCTGTATCTGTGTGTGTGAGGTTGTGTCTGCCTGTGAGAGTGTGTGTGGAATGGTTCTAACCGTGTGTGGATGGTTTTTGCCTTTCAGGTTTTTCAACACATTTTTAAATTTAGAATAAAAAAACCCCAGCTGGGTTTTCCTTGGTCCTGGCCGGTCTGCGAGGCGATGTTCATCGCCAAGGTTTGGGTGCGGACTGTGCCGGGGTTTTGTCAGGCAGGACAATTTGGAGGCTTCCGGGAACCCTGTTCCCGAGGGGCCTGGGTGGGGAGAGTGGTTGAGATGATGGTGGGATTGTGTGGAAGCTGAAAGAGGTGTGTGTGGTGGATGACTGTTATGTTCTCCCTGTGGTGCTGTTGTTTTGGGTTTCCTCTAACAATAAAACAAAATGTAGCAAGTTTTCCAGAAATAGAATAATTGTTATATTGTATTGGTATGTATTTGGCTTGTGTTGCTCCGTAGTGGTCTGTATTTGTGTTTGCTGCTGCATTTCCATGTATTGCTCTGTATGCAAATTGGACTTTTACCAGTGTGTATATGGATTGTATTTGTACTTTATTTGTATACATTGTTGTTTCTGTATACAAAAATCCATTCAATCAAGTTGAATAAACCCTAAAACCCTAATAAAGATGCCCACCCCCACCCCTCCCCCCCCCCCCCCCCCCCGGCTCCTGTCTTTCTTTGGTGTGGTTTAGTAATTTTTTCACTGTATGTCTTGCTTTGCTTTACTTTCTAGTCTATTCCTCACTTTACTTTTCCCTGTCTATCGTCATTTCTGTGTCTGTTTTTCTCACTGTTTCTACCTCTGTCTCTCAGTTTCTCTTCTCTCTCTCTCCAATTATATTTCTCTCTAGGTTTATTTTCCTATTTCTCTTTAACTATTTCCTTGTTTGTTTTTGACTCCGTTTCTTTGCTTTTCTCTTTTTTCCTTATTGCTTTGTCTCTCTCTTTTTGTCTTTAACTCTGTTTCTGTCCTTCTCTATTTTTCTGTTCTTTACTCGCAGGGCTGTGCCCTGAGGGGGAGCTCAGAGATATTGGTCAGCTCAGGGAATGAGCCTGGCTCAGGGTAAGGAAATTCACTGTGCAGTTACTTTGGGCCCTTTCTCTTGTTCTTGTTCTCCTTCTCCCTCTCTTCCCAACACCGGTTCCAGACCTCAGTATAATCCATGTTCCCACAGCCTGACCTTGCAGTTTTCCCAGTTTAGCAGCCCCAGCAACACTTGCAGCCTCTTTGTCTGGACTTTGTCTTGCTGGAATCTCCCTTTGCTGATCCTTTGCTGCCTCACCTTTTATCCAGCAATAACGTGCAGTGGGTGGAAGCTTCTCAGAATTCCCTCCCTGTTCCACTGGAAACATTCCCAAGTGGAACCAGCTGCACTGCCCATCAGCACTTCCCTGCTTTTAGGGGTGGTTGAGGCATGAAGGATGCAACAAATGGAGTTGGCTCCAAGGGGATGAAATGCTCCCCGTGAGGCTGCTCAGAGAGCTGGAGCTGAGGAATCCGGGTGGGAATCACTCCAAGAAAAAGGAAGGAAAAGAGAGCAGAGGAACAGGGATGCAATTCCAGCCTCTCCAAGGACTGGGATGGGCACATTCACCATCACCATTTAATCTAGACACGATTTCTTCTTTGCCTCTGGCTGCCAGGAGTAGGATGAGCAGTTTAATGAGTTTAAATAGTGAATAGTTTAAGTAGCTGGAAGAGACTGGATCAATAGCTGCTTAAACAAACAACTGGATCCCTGTTTCCAAGCTTGGATGTAGTTTTGGAAGGTTCCTGGCAATTTGGCAGGGATTAGTGATGCTGAGAATGTGCTTTTTTGTGGGTTTGGGGCTTTTACTCCTGTTCACGTGGCTGCTTTTTCTTGTTGAGTGGAAAACAGGAGGGAAAGAGCAACCATGGAAGGAATTCCACTCTTGCTGCTTCAAGGGATGGATCAGGAAGGAAACAGGCTGCAGGGAATTTGGAGTGCAAACTGAGATCTCTCCGATATTTTCGGCTCAGTCAGTCCATCGGTGCTTGGTGGCTGTTTAGGCCACGTGCAAGGTGAAGGATGGTGCACATCGCAGAGCTGCTGGTGGCTCCTTCCCCTGCCCGGCTGTCAGTCACCCTGCAGGGTGCTGGAGCAGCGTGCCAGAGGCCACGGATCCTATGGATCCCATGGGTCCCAGGGGCGTGATCAGGAGCCTGAGCCTGCTGGCCACTCCTTGCTCTCTCTTATCCTGACTTTTCAGCTCTGCAGCGAATCCAGCTCGAGCTTTTCAACCCTTAGAAACCCAGGGAACTTTCATGTCTGTTCTCAGATCTGGGATTTAAATCCAGCCCTTATCAAAGCACCCGTGACCAGGCAGGCCCTGAATCCCAGCAGGGATCTGATAAAGAGGGACCTGACATCCTAAAGAAACCCTTTGAAATCCTGCTGGGATTGATTTGTATCCATAATGGAGCCCAGAGCTCTCTGCCAGGGAGAGATGAAGCTGCTCCTTTGCTTTATCATCCTCAGGCCCTTCCCAGCTTCGAGGGAAATTCACTCCCTCTTCAAGCCCCAAAATCACGGAAAAGTTCCTTTGTATCCTTCTCTCCACAGCCCCTACGTGGATTAATCAACTTTTCCAAGCTGATTAATGGTTTGACAGAAGAACTGCCTGGAGAGCAGCTGAATTCCCACAGCAAAATTCCTGACTGAGGGAAATGACCTTGGGTTCCTCCCCTTCCCGTAAAGCCTGGGAAATCTGGGAAAATCACAGCTCCAAAGGAGCTGCTCCCCTTGCCCCTGGATTCAAAGAGAAATGGAGAAACACTTGAGGAAGTTTTGAGATAAAACCACTGCAGATAAAATTGAAATGAGCCCTTCAGCCCTTTTTTTGTGTGGTATTTAGGATGCAAGGGAAAGAAGGGCTGGGTAATCCCTGGGGTTAGGGAACAGCATGGCTGAGGTCCCAGATTTCGAGGCCAGGTAATGGCTGGAACAAAACATTAATATGGACTTTGTCTTTAAAAGCAAAAGCTTTAAAAATTAGGAATAGAACAGAAACTCTCATTAATTCAGGACTGTACAGAGCCTAAAGCCTCCTTAGGTTTTCAGCTCAAGGCAACTTTCTTTTTCATGGGGCCATAAACAGATTTTTTCTGGCTTTTTAAAGCTGTTTCCTCTGCTAAAATCCATTCAGCTGTCAATCCATCCTCCCTCAGAAGGTGTCAGTGCAATCTACCTTAAATTAAAAAAAAAGCCCAGGGAAGAAGATCTTATCTCCCAGATGGAGAATGGGACAGGAAGAATAATAAAAGTGAAAGTGATTCACCAGGACTGGTGATGAAAAAATCCGTGATGGAATCAAGATTAGGATCTTAATCTGCTCCCTTCTTTCCACCTTGCCCCAGATCTGGGGCAGCTCTTGCTGGGCTGGATCCAGGATCACTGAAAGCAAAGGGCCAAAGGCTTCCAGGAACTTCAAACTCAGCAAAATCCCCCCAGCTCTGCCTGAAGTAGGAATATTAGGTTTAAAATGGGCCTTTTGTTACAGGGCTGGAATTAGGGAGCCGCCTAGCAGGGACTGAAAACACATCTGAGGATCAGCAGAGGAAAAAGCAGCTTTTTCCTGCTGTCTGCAGGTCAGAGCTCTTTAAATGGGGGCTGTTAAATGTCCCTGGCCACAGGAGATTGGGGAAGCAGAGGTGAAGGGAAAAAATCCTCTTTATTCCCTGATTGATCCCTGAGCTTGGGCTGCTCCAAAATGCAGCCCCAGAAAAAGAAGAAGCAGAGAGAGGGAATTTGTGCCTGCAGGGAGGGGCCTAAAGCTTCCTTAGGTTTTCAGCTCAAAGCAACTTTCTTTTTCATGGGGCCATAAACAGATTTTGAACTACCTTTTTCACCTTCCTTTCTTTGTTCATTTTTACCTTTCTACCTTTGTTTGTTTCTGTAGCAGCTTGGAAAAAAACAGAGACCACTGTTTCTTCAGGCAGGATCTCTTTATTACACAAGCCCCAGTATTTCTGTGTTTCTATTTTGGGAAAGTTTTAAAAGAGTTTTGGGAATGGGCACAGGGAAAGACAAAACAGCTCCATGCCCACACACTTGTCAGGGCAGACTTTCTGCCCCTTCTAGGCCACTGACTCAAACATGAAACCCCCCAGCTTTCTGGGAGGTGAAGGAAGAACAGTCACACCTGGTGCTTCTACCTGTAGCCATTTGCCTGCTCTGCATCTTTCCCAAGAGAGCAGAAGGCCCTTAGCAAAGTGAAGATCAGTGGAACAAGTGGCTCTTCCACTCAGGGCTCTCGTTAAGGCTGGAATGGCTGCTGCCAGCCTCTGCACTTTCTGCCTCTCCAACTTCCTCCCTTTGTTCATTTCTACCTTTCTATTTTTCTACCTTTGTTTGGTTCTGACTCTCTACCTTTCTATCTTTCTACCTTTGTTGCTTTCTACCTTTCTAAATTTCTAACTTGACATGTTTGTTTGTTTCTACCATTTGAACTTTCTATCTTTCCATCTTTCTTCATTTCTAACTTTCTACATTTCTACCTTTGTTCATTTCTGCATTTCTACCTTTCTACATTTGTTCATTTCTGCCATTCTGACCTTCTGCCTTTCTACCTTTTTTGTTTCTACTTTTATGACTTTGTACCACCTTTCGAAGTTTTGTTTCTTTTTACCTTTGTTCATTTTTACCTTTGGTAGTTTCTAACTTTCTGCATCTCTGACTTTCTATCTTTGTTTCTACTTTTCTGACTTTCTACATTTCTAACTCTCTACTTTTGCTTGTTTCTACCTTTCTACTACATTCTTACCATTTTTGTTGCTACCTTTCTAACTTTCTACCTTTGTTTGTTTCTAACTTTCTAGATTTGTCCCTTTCTACCTTTGTTTGTAACGTTGAAACTTTATACTTTTGTTTTTCTCCCCATTTTTACCTTTCTAACTTTGTTTCTAACACTCTACATTTCTAACTTTGTGCCTTTCTAAATTTGTTTTTTACTTTCTAACTTTTACCTTTCTAACTTTGTTTCTAACCTTCTTGTTAGAGAAGTTCCCTCAGGCCCAGAGGGAAGCCAAAGCATTAGGTGTGAATTAAAACCTTTGGACAAGCTGACATCCATGAAGCCACACCAAAATGAAATAGAAATACAGATTTTTAACTTTTAGTAGAAATATATGCTAGGTGCCTTAAACATGAAAAAGCTGTAGCAGAGATCTTAAACACAGCTCTTGCTGCAGCAGTGTTACCTTTTCACAGAATTCTTTACTTTAGACAAAATCTAGATAAAATTAGACTGTTTACATTTTTTAGATGGAGTGTTCACATAGTAAGAGCTGATAGAAACTGTATATGCAAATCTGTGTAATACAGATGTAACACTTGTGTGAGGCTTACGACTGTTAGAATTAGACCAGAATGGATTAAGAAAAAGAAAACTGGAATGGTGTGTTAATCTTACTGGTCAATTAACAAATATAATCCACATTTCTGTAAGAAAAAATATAGTGTATGGAGCATATAGAAGAAGCTGTTTTTGCCTGCTGCTGCTGCTTGGCTTTATCATGTAACCCCATTCGAACTCTGCCTTCAAGACAGCTGTGAGACCGTGAAATAAAGAACTTAGCAGAACAGCAGCCTCCTCTGCTCTTTCACCCTGGTCCGAGAAGGAAGGGTACCCTGTCAAAGGCTCAACACTTGCCTTTCTGACTTTGTTTCTAAATTTCTACCTTTCTAATTTTGTTTGTTTCTAATTTTTTTTTGTTTCTAACTTTGTTTGTTTTTAACTTTCTGCCTTTAGAAATTTGTTCGTTTCTTGTATTTTACCTCTTTGTTTCTAAATTTCTGCCGTTGTAACTTTGTTTCTAACTTTCTACTTTAAAAATTTCATTTGTTTTTAACTTTTTACCATTCCTCCCAGGGAGGGATGTGTGCAGAATACTAAAACCTGTTAAGTTCTTCATTCTTACATCTATAGGCAAATGCTACTGATTTAGATGTAAATTCATTTTGAAATGAGCCAGCCCTCTCTCTCTACTCTGTCGCATACAGGAATATAAGAAGCTGGGAATAGAGATCAGCAAGTTTTGAGAATAACGAGCCGGCGTTTTTCTGTAGGAAGGAAAGAAGCAAGTGCCTGGCCCCAGGAGCCGAGACGCTCGGGCTGCAGGAGCTGCAGAGCGCCCAGAGGCGGCTTTTCCCTCTGCTCTGTCCCTGCCCCCGGGCTGAGCTGGGCGGCGCTGCTGCCGCCTGGTGGCGAGAGCGCGGCACTGCCGCCCCCGACACGGCGCCCCGGCGCTGCTGCCGCCCGGTGCCGGCTGAGCCGAGAGGGCGGCGGCCTCGGTGGCTGCCAAGCGTGGCAAGGGCAAGGAGCGGGAGCGAGCGGGGCTGGGTCTGTCAGCGGAGGGGAGGGGCGAAGGGCGGTTCGGAGCGCCGAGGGACATGGCCGTGCGTGAGCGGGGCCACAGCTATGGAAAGGAGCGGGCGCCGTGCGGGGCGGCGACCGCGAGGAATGACAGCGCGGGGGGCGGCCCGGCGGGGCCGGTTTTGTCGGGCAGCAGAGGCGCGGTCGCAGCGCGACCCGGGCGGGGAGCACCGGGCGGGCACGGTCGGAATCGAGCCGCCCGCGTGCCGCTCTCAAGGAGGCGGCTCGGAAAGGAAGGCGCAGTTCCGCGCTCTCGGGATGGCGTTAAGTGACGTTTTTATTAGAACCTGCCAGGACCTTGCAGAGGGTGGTTTACACTTCCGCCACACTCAAGATGGCAGACGCACTAGGCCCCTGCGAGAGGTGTCCCTGCCGATGCCTGCCGCCGCCTGCCGCCGGTCGCGGAGCAGTCGCCCGCCTCCGGCGCCGCTGACCCCACCAGCCGTGTCCTCACACCGGGAAGCACCGCGGAAAATCGCGCGGAAAGCGCGGGGCCGGCGTCGGAGTCCGGGCCGGATTCAGGCAGCCGAATAGACAGAAGCCCTTGTGAGGGGCGGGGGCCTTAAGCGTACCGCACTAAAGATGGCGGCTGGACCGGAAGTGGCTTCTGCCAGCACCCAAGATGGCGGCAAAGGGCGGAAGTTTCGTCACAGCCACACTAAAGATGGCGGTCGTTTACACTGTTTTCTGACCTTCTCAATATGGCCGCAGGGAAGGCCCCCTTCCCCCCCCCCAAGCTGCGTCTATTCGGCTGCCTGAACGCGACGCCGACGCCAGCCCAGCGCTTGCACGCAATTTTCTGAGGCGTTTCCCGCTATGCGGACACCGACTGTGGGGTCAGCGGCGCCTGGGGCAGGCGGAAGCATTCAGGCAGCGAAATAGACGGAGCGGGGTCCTTCCGGGCCGCCATCTTGAGAAGGTCGAATAGCCACTGACCCGATCGCCACATTGGTGCGGTACCGGTGACTTCCGCCCTTCCTCGCCGGGAGCGGCAATGGCGGGGAGCCCGGGGAGCAGCGCTGCCGGGCCGGGGGCACCGGGGCGGGTGCTCCGGGCTCGGAGGTGAGCGGGGAACGGGGACAGCCCCAAGCGGACGGTGGGGGCCGCGGGGGATCGGTATTCCGGCCCAGGGATGGGTGTCCCGGCACAGGGATGGGTGTCCCGGCCCAGGGATGGGTGTCCAGGCACAGGGATGGGTTCCTGGACTATCTAATAATATTATATAACGATCGTACAAGGAGATCTATATAAAAAATCCTCCATGGTCATCCTTCTCCCAGCCCCGCTCTGTTTTCAGGATCTTGGGGGAAGAGTTTGGGTCTGGACAAGGCTCTCGGGCACAGGGTGGGATTCTTGGGGTGCAGGGCCAGGATTTGGACTCGAGGCTCCCTGCGGGTCCCTTGCAGCCCAGGAAATGCTGCGATCCTGTGCCTCTGAGGGTGAAATAAAGGGCACCGGTGGGGTTTGTGCCCGCTGTGTTCACGGCCCCGCCGGCTCAGGGCGAGTTCAAGGCGCAGCTGCCCCGAGCCAGCGGGACCGGCCGGGGCTGCTCGCTCCCGGTGCTGCCGCCTTGTGGGGAGAGCCCGGCACTGCAGCCCGCACAGGCGCTGGACCACGGGATCGGCGTGGAACAGCAGCGCAGGGAGTGCTGAGGCAGCGCAGGGAATGCTGAGGCACCCCAGGGAATGCTGAGGCACCCCATGGAATGCTGCGGTCCCAGGGAAGGCTGAGGCGTCCCAGGGAATGCTGCGGTCCCAGGGAATGCTGAGGCACCCCAGGGAATGCTGCGGTCCCAGGGAATGCTGAGGCGTCCCAGGGAAGGCTGAGGCGTCCCAGGGAATGCTGAAGCGTCCCCTGCCCGGGGCACTCGGCAGCAAATCCCTGATGTTGAGCAGAAAAAGGAAAGTTCTGGGTTAGTGGGAGGAGGTTTCTGGAATGGATTTGGGACAGGTGCTGATCCACGCATGGAATCAGGGCTGGTTTGGCTTGGAAGGGACCACCAAGATCAATACACTCTGTTTGTTGTCTGATTCCACAGCAAAGAACATCCAGAACTGCCACCTCACCCTCACAGACAGCAGGAATGTCTTCCATAGCTCTTGTTTCGGAATGGGAATGGCTGTTGGGAGCTCTGGCAGGACCAGGTAAGAACAGAAATGGGATCATTCCGGCTGCTGCTGGAGGTGGTTTTCTGCTTTCAGGCTGTTCTTCTCACTGATCCTTTCACAGCAGTGTTCTAGGGCACATTTGAGGGTAATTCCAGGAATTTCAAACCAGATAAAAACTGGTGGGGAAAAAATGTGAACCTGATCCATTTCTGGTAATTCCAAGCTTCTCCCACAACACCGTTCCAGGGGAAACCTGATAAAAGGGTAAAGATGCAGAGGAACAAGTGCTGTAAACCCCCCTGGCACTCTGACAGAGCAAACCTTCCAGTACTCCCAGCAGATCTCTTGGAGAAAGTGTGGGATCGCAAGGTTTTCCAGGAAAGCAAAACAAGGGCGGAGATGAGGGAATAGGCTTCCAGTTCTTCCTTTAGCTGAAAGCCTGGGGGAATTGAGAGGGGCCACAAGAACTGTTTGTGTAGGAAGATGGGAGTTTGGGGGCTGAATCTGAGTTTCTCTCTGGGGCATTTTTGAGGGAAAAGCTGAGGTGCTGTTTAAGGGAGAGAATGCACATTTTTGGGGTGGAAAAGGTTTAATCAATATTGTAGAGGAAGTAAAATGTTGGGGGTAAAAGTGGATGCAATCTGGAGGAGACAGAATGAATATTTTGGAGGCAAAATGGGGAACTGAGTAGTGGACAGATGGGGAACATTTTGGTGGCAACACTTGACAAACTCTCTGGGGTGGAGAACGAACACATTGAGGGAAAAATGAGGTGATGAGCAGTGGGCACGTAGGGAAGGTGGTGGGGGTAAATGTTGAGAAAAGCCCCGTGGTATTCAAGAAATCCTTGGAAGCAGGACTGAGGAATTCAGTGGTGGAAAAATAGGGGAATTTTGTGGGGTAAAACTTCAAAAGATCTAAGAGTTGAGAGTGAGTGTTTTTAGGTAAAAAGGATGTCTTGTTGAAGTTGGGCGTCTGGATTGTGGCATTTATGGATCACAGGGTGTTTTTCCAGAAAGTAGAAGATAAAGAAGACTCCCAAAGCCTCGGTAGCTGTGTTAAGAAATCCCTCCCAGGGAAGAAAGGTACCTAAACCTCCTAGAAGTAGGGACTAATTAGCATGGGAAAGGAAAAACCCACCCCCAGTGGGAGAGAGCCCGCCGGGTAAGGGAAGAGAAGGATGCCCTTAAGAAGGAGCAGGGAAGGTGAATTTCTCGGTTTGCTGAAATGTATCAAAAAGTTTGGAATCTGGGTCTGTGTGGAGGCTGGGATTTTCTTGGCCATATGCAGAGCCCAGCACTAGGAATAAAGTAATTCCAGGCTTTCCAACGCCAAAAATGCAGTACCAGAGAGTTCTGTTATCCCGAGGACTTGGGGGATATTTGGCAAAAATTTCCGGGGGCCCAGGCTGGACCGAGCTTTTAACGCTCCCCGGATTCACGGGATCGGGGATTCCAGCGTGCCCTGCACGGGTTTTTCAGGGAAGTCCCAAATCCGTGTGAGCGTGAAGCAGAATCCCCTGGGAGCTGTGAAGGCAACAGGATATTTGTTGGGAATTTTGAAGGATTGGGTGAGTCCTCAGTGTTAGGTTGGAATGAACGCAAATTGTCCGGGAGTTGCTGGTTTAGGGATGGCCGGGTCTGGGTTTGGATTTGTGGGCACCGAGTGTTCCTTGTGTCAGCTTTAGGTCTGGATTGGTGGGAATTGTTGGAGAAAAGAGAAGGCAATTGAAATGCGGAGCTCCATTCTTGGAGAAATGATCAGGATGGGAGAGGAAAGGCTGTGGAGCTGCTGGGAGCTCCTGGAGAACGAAAGGATCTGAGGTCTGGAGGCAAAAGCTGTGGAACAAAGCCTGAATAGGGTGCGGGGTGGGGCGGGAGGGGGAGGAGGGCACCACGGCGGGGGGAAAGAATCCCTGCTCCGGGAATCCAGCAGGGACCAGGACAGGATCATTTTCCATCCACCGCTCTCGGTGGAATCCTAATAAGGAAGGTCGAAGGAAAGTGATTCGTTTGTTCTTAGGTTTGGAATGAAAGGTGCTCTTGCAGAGGGGAATATTCACCTGTTAAAATTCTGTTGGATACAGGAAAAGAGGGAGGAAGCAAGCAGCTGGGGAATGAACAGGTGGATTTTTGGTGGATACAGGGAAAGACACGGGAAGGGGCTCTTAAGTAAAATACACGTCACGGGCAGCACCAGGAAAAGCCTCAACTGCCCTTTTTTTCCAAGCTCTGACATTCCAGAGGAGTAAGCAGTGGTCAGCCCATCATCTTCTGTATTCCTTGGATGCCCAGTGCTTTGTTGGGAAGAGGTGACATTTGGAAATGAACAAATCCGGGGATGTAATTTCCTGATAGTAAAGCCCCAGAGACCCTGGTTTTGATATCCTTCCAGCACCCAAACGCAACAGAGGGAATCCTGGAGGAGCTGGAAAACGCTGTCGCTCCATCGGTGGAATTCCTGGGAAATGGAAAGCAGCAGAAGCAGCAAGAACAGAGTTGGAAGCAGGCTCCAGCCAGGTAAGGCAGACACCAAATCCTTTGGAATTAGAAGTGGGCAGGGGTGGGAAGAATTAATTCTTACATTTGTAGCCCATGGATTCCTGAGCAGGATCCCGGCAGGGAAGACTGCAGGGATCAGACTGGGGACTGATCCCAGCTGGGGGCAGCGAGCCTTGGAATTGGCTGAAGGGAAGAAAGAGGGATCCTTTGAGCACAAGGATCAGCTGTCAAATGTGGAGATGGCATCAGACAATTCCTCGGGAGGGTTTAGTTCCTGGGCCAAATCGATCTCCTGCCTTGTGAAGGAGCTCAGAGATCTGGGAAGAGCCCAAGCAACGCAGGGAATGCACTGGCAGATAAAACTGCCGGGGAATGGTGGGGAAAAGCATCGAACAGGGGGCCTCGTTTTGTACAGGAACGGTACAAAAAATTGTCCGAAAGAATAGGAATGGAATGGGATTTTACGTATTCCTCGGAGGCCACAATGCAGTGGGAAGGCTGAGAGAAAGAAACAAAGCCTAAAAAGGCAGATGAGCCAAATCTGCCCAAAGCCTCCAATGGCCACATTCCCTGGCATTGCTGAGGACTTCAGCCAAGCTCCAAGCAAAAGGTGAGCCCCTGATTTTGGTGCCAAGGGAAACTCCAAGTTAAGAATAATCCAAATATGAAGCACTTCTCACAAAACTCAGCTTTGCAAACCTTTATTTGGGCAAAAAAAAGAAAAGATGGGAATGCCCTTGGCAGAAAAGCAGCTGTGAGGCACAGCAGGCTTCAAATGCCTGTCAGCAGGAGCTCCAGGAGAAAAGGCTGCTGGCTCCGGGCATCCTGGGCTTTCCAGGCAGGTTTTGTACTGGATTGCAAGGCAGTTCTCCTGCCTCTGGGGGGTGGCACCTGCATCCCACTGGAAAGGGAAAATGTGGAGAGAGCAGCAAGCGGGAAGACGGTTGCTGATGTGTGTCCTTGGATTGCAGTTCCTCTCGGTGGGTCTGTGCTGCTGGAAGTTTGAAGGAGATCAGTCTTGGAGTACGTGTGGGTTCACCGGTGGGGCTTGGGAGAGACGCTGGACATGAAACTCCAGGGGTGTTCCCCTTGCTGGAGTGAGAAGCAGTGGAAGCACTTTGCTGTCTGCTTCTTCATTGCCTTCACCTTGGTCCCCTGGGGCTCCAGGTAATCCCCTCTCACCTTTGCTTTTCTAAGGGTCTCTAAATGAGGGCTTGAGCTTTGGTGTAGCTCCCTTTACAGGGAAGATCTGTTCCAGGAAAGGTCTCCTGGTCTGGACCGATGGCGTTGCAGGAAGAGCAGGAAACCCCAGAGCTCCTGTGGCTCCCTCATCTGATTTGCCTGCAGGCAGCAAGGATCATTCCCAAGTGTCATCCCCTGGCTCCGTGACTCGGTGAGGTTGTGTTCCCCCAAAGGCCAGGGGCCGCTTTGTGTTGCAGCTCACGAAAGTCCAGCTCGGTGGTGCTGGGTTTGGTTTCTGTGTATAATGAAGGCACTAAAAAATTCCCCTCCTTCACTGGCACAGCCCTGGAGTGGGAGCAGATTCCCCTTATCCCGGAGTTATCCCGCTCCTGCCCTGGATCCCTGCGGTGCCGTGTGTTCTCCAAGCTCACAGCACTGCTGGCTCTAAACAAGAAAAACAATCCCTGTTCCTTCTCTTCTCCGTCCTCGATATTCCCAGGCCCTGCATCTCCCTGGCTATTCCCTGTGTGAGTCTTCATCTCCATCCCACCTTATCTCGATCAAATAAGGGTCTGAGACGTGTTTAGCAGCAAATGCATTCTTGTAAAGAAAGCCAAGAGCAAAGAGCATCCAGATGCAGAGAAGTCGTTAGAAAAGCATTCCAGACGTGCAAATGAGGGATGTGTCTTCCTGCATCTCCTGTTGTTTTTCTCTGTCACGTTTTGGAAGGGTTTCTCTCAGTGATTTCCTGCAGTCCAGGGACATCCCTTCTTTTGTCCAAATCCAGTGCCAGAGGATCGAACAACTGACGAGTGGGGTCTGGGATGAAAATGGTTCTCCTAAAATGAGGGAAACAATGCTAGAAGAGAAATGAGCATCCTTTTAATGCCTGGAATAAAAATGCTGGAAAAGGGCACTTTTTATTTGATATGGTGTCATTCTCCTTTTTTTTCCATGGCTAAAACTCCACGGTGAGCAATCAGAGCAGAAATATGAAAAGCAGGAGTCTTGGATTCCACAGTGGGATTAACTTCCCTTTTCTGCTCTCTTTCAGGACAGGAAAAACCACTGAACTTGCCCCATCTTTGGGACCAAGAGCTTTGGTGTTGGAGTAGCCAAAGCCAGCTAGGGCCCCCCTTGTCCTGCCCATGGTGTGGGTCAGGGACAGGCTCCTCTTCTCTTCTGTGCTGGGATGAACTGCCATGGGAATGCTATTTCTGACAGCCCGGTCCTAGCCACGGCTACTGGAAATGGGCAGAGGTGAAGAGGCAAGTGCCAGAGTTCCTTGGGGATGATGGAATTGTGGTGTTTGGCTGTGCCCAGAGGGGCAGGTTGGGCATTTTTGTGTGTCTGAGGACCGGTTTGGGTGCTGGGGAGCCCGGGGAGCCGAGCTCTCAGTGCATTCCCAGCTCTCCCAGTGGTGGGAGCTGGTGCAGGGCTGGGTGACAGCCTCTGGTCGGGCTCGGGGCAGGCACTTGCCCCGGCACAGGCACGGGGTGGTTTGGGGACGCTTGGGGAGCAATGGGAAGAAAATGAGAGATGGTGCTGGGCGGAACGATCGGCCTGCGCTCGTGTCAGCGCAGCCGTGCAGGGCACTGGGATCTGGGTAAAACACCGGCTCTCCTGGCGTTCAGGGATGCAAGGTCTGAGGGACTGGATTTACTTGGGGTTTTCCAGGACAGCAGGAAGAAGAGGAAATGTGGTGCCAGAGGTGCGTCCCATCAGGTTGCATTTCCCTCTTTCCCATTTCCATTTCCTCCTCGATGCAGGTGTCCCCTGCAGCCCATGAGCACGGGGCCGGTGACAACTCCCTGTCTGTAGAGGGATTCCTTATCGAACAAGGGCATATGATACCCCTGGAAAGATTGGACAATGCAGGGTTGCTGAGGAAAAGCCCCTGAACAGGCCCCTGACTGCAGGCAGCCCTGAGAGTCCTTGGCAAGGTATACAGCTGCCCGGCTCCCCCTCTGATTAGAGGCCATCTAGAGGGACTGGGCATGAATCTTTGCAAAAGTAGATATAAGTTGGCATAGTTGAACAATAAAGGGAGAAGGATGCTTAATCGTATCGGTGTACGTGTCGTTTATGTGGCCAGCTCTCCGGACTCGGTCCCTAACACCTGTCCTCCTCCTGTGCCCCTTTTGTTGGACAAGTCTCAAATGGCAACACACATTCCCAAAGACTGTCTGCTTCCTTAAATCCATGGACCAGCTAGTGCTGTCACTGAACAGCTGAAATGAGCTTTCAGAGCCTAGAAACTAGCAGGAGTGACAAACAAATGGATTTGAATCTGGAAGTAGGTGAGGTCCACCCACCCACTGCTGCTGATGCAGAGACTGGGGCTCAGGGCATCTGTGCAGCCCTTCCCTTTGGCACTGATCCTGCACTGGAATGTTGTGTTGCTGCCAAACCGGGCCTCAAACCAGGAGAAGGTAAGCCCTGACCATTTGCCCTTGACCCTGGCACACCCACAGTGTGTTATCTGGAGCGTGTGCCTCAGCTGGTGTCACTTGAGTTTCACCAGAGTTGCAAGCTAGCTCCTGCTCTGGGCGATTCCGAGTGACCATCGCATCAGTTCTGCACTAAACACCGTTTAGCCAGACCCAGAGATTTGGCCACATAGTGACTTCTGAACAGAAAATCAGAATGCAGGGAAAGTGCCAGGACCACGCACGGGCCTGGGTACAGCACGGTCTTTGTGGGTCACTGTCACTCCACTCTTACAGTCTCTCCTCATCTTTCTTTTAGGCTCTTGTAGCCATTGCTCACTGCTGTTTTTGACTATTCTCTGTCAAGGAAATGAGTTGAATTTCCTTGTCAAATTTAATATATCCCAGCTGGAGCACTAATTGAATTAGATAATTGGATAATTAGTTAATTATCCAATTTTTCGGTGCGCACACACACCACCCACACCTTTCACTCATCCTAAGCTCTACCCCCCATTCATCACAGGCTCCCACCCCACACACATGCGTCACGCCCCCCTGGCCCGTGTCACGCCCCCCCCGCCCCCGGCACCGCCCCCGCCGCGCGCGTCACGCCGCTCCGCCCCCGGGACCGCCCCCGCCTCGCGCGTCACGCCGCTCCGCCCCCGGCCCCGCCCCCCCCGCGCGCGTCACGCCGCTCCGCCCCCGGGACCGCCCCCCGCCGCGCGCGTCACGCCGCTCCGCCCCCGGGACCGCCCCCGCCTCGCGCGTCACGCCGCACCGCCCCCGGGACCGCCCCCGCCGCGCGCGTCATGACGCTCCGCCCCTTCCCTCGCGCGCGCGCGTAATGTAGCCCCGCCCCTCGCTCCGCCCCCAGCCCCGCCCCTCTCCCCTCACAGCGCTTCCCGCCCCCGGCACCACTCCCCCGCCAGTCCCGCGCCGCTCCTGCACCTGCCGCCACCCAGAGCCCAGCGGTCCGGCACCCGCCGCCGCCTGCAGCCACCCGCCAGCCCTCCGTGAGCCGCCGCCGCCCCCCGCCGGTCCCGCACCGCTCCGCCGCCTCAAACCGCCCCACCGCACCTCCCCGCCGCCCGCCGCTCCCCTCTCCCGCCATTGTGGGTCCCCTCAAGGTATCCCCCGCCCCGTGCCGCCCGCGGGTCCCCTCAGGGCAGCCCCCACCGCCTCACGGCACCCCTTCCCGCCTTTGCGGCTCCCCTCAGGGTACCCCCCCACCCCTTGCCGCCCGCGGGTCCCCTCAGGGCAGCCCCCGCCGCCTCACGGCCCCCCTTCCCGCCGTTGCGGCTCCCCTCAGGGTACCCCCCGCCCCTTCCCGCCTCACGGCACCCCTTCCCGCCATTGCGGCTCCCCTCAGGGTACCCCCCGCCGCTTCCCGCCGTTGCGGCTCCCCTCAGGGCGCCCCCCCCCGCAAGCCCCCCCTTCCCGCCATTTATGCACCACCCCACAGCACCCCTCAGGCCACCATTTTAGCCCACCCAGCCGTAGCAGGCAGACCCCCCAGCACCAGGAGAACACCGCAGCCCCCATGGAAGGACAACACCCACACAAAAAAGGTTAGAAAAACACACAGAGGGTGGCAGCCAAGGAGGGACACTGCAGGGGGACACAATAAAGGCCGAGAGCCCAGGGGGACATTCCAGGGGGACATAATAAAGGCCAAGAGCCCAAGGAGGAGGCAGCAGGAGAACATAATAAAGGCCAAGAGCCCGGGGGGAGTCCAGGGAATAAAGAGAAAGGGCTCAAAAATCACACACTACACAACAAACACAAGGGGTATGACACACAAGCCCTGTTCCCTAAACCTAACCTTAACCAGGACCCCAAACAACACCCCTTTCTCCCCAAAAGCAGCCACAGGCAGCAGCCCTCCCCACAGCCAGAGGCAATCACCCTGAATGCTGAGCCCATGCCAGCACCCTCCCCACAGCTGGAGGTAATAATCCCAAATGCCGAGCCCATGCCAGCACCCTCCCCACAGCTGGAGGTAATAATCCCAAATACTGAGCCCATGCCAGCACCCTCCCCACAGCTGGAGGCAATAATCCCAAATGCTGAGCCAATGCCAGCACCCTCCCCACCTAACCCTAACCCATAGCCCCCTAGCCCTGACCATGACCCCTAACCCCCAACCCTAACCCAACCCCCTAACCCTAGCCCTGACCCTAACCCCATAGCCCCAATACCAATACAATGCCAGGACCACGCCAGGAGCCCGCCACACAAGGGACAACGCACGCAGGCCAGAGACCAGCAGGTAAGGTTCAGGGGCCAAGTGGTCAGTAGTACATAGGGTGGAGGGGGCAGAGGGACAGGGGCAGGGAGCACAGAGGCACAGGGCCAGGGGCCAGTGCCACGTTAGGTGCCACACACCACCATCAGGAGTAGAAGCCAGGTAGCAGGGGCCAGATGACCACAGTAGGGGTCAGGG
>NW_025963247.1:315354-320354 GCF_020740725.1 Corvus hawaiiensis
TTTAGTGTTAGTGGTTTGGGCTCAGGTTGGGTAAGGGCTAGAGCTGGGTTAGGGTTAGGGGTTAGGTTTTGCGTTATGGTTAGGGGTTACGGCTTGGGTTATGGGTTGGGTTAGGGTTTAGCGTCATGGGTTAGGGTTAGGGGTTAGGGGTAGGTTTATGATGGGGTTAGGGTTACGGTTTGGAGGCTACGGTTAGGCTTTGGGGGTAAGGGTTCGGGTTAGGTTTAGGGTTAGGGTTGGGTTAGGGTTAGGGTTGGGTTAGGGTTATGGTTGGGTTTGGGTTAGGGTTAGGTTAGGGTTCGTGTTGGGTTAGGGATAGGGTTAGGATGTTAGGGTTAGGGTTAGGGTTTGTGTTAGGGTTGGGTTAGGGTTTGGGTTAGGGTTCAGGTTAGGGTTGGGTTAGGGTTAGGGTTAGGGTTGGCTTAGGGTTAGGGTTAGGTTTGAGGTTAGGTGCTAGGGCTAGGGTTGGATTAGGGTTAGGGGTTAGGGTTCGGGTTAGGGTTCGGTTAGGTTCGGGTTAGGGTTTGGTTTAGGGTTAGGGTTGGGTTAGGGTTATGGTTGGGTTAGGGTTAGGTTAGGGTTAGGGTTGGGTAGGGTTAGGGTTATGACGTTCGGGTTAGTGTTTGGGGTTAGGGTTAGGGTTTGGGTTTGGGTTAGGGTTTGGCTTAGGGTTAGGGGTTAGGGTTAGCGTTGGGTTAGGGTTAGCGTTGGGTTAGGGTTAGGGTTAGGGTTGGCTTAGGGTTAGGGTTAGGGTTCGGTTTAATGTTAGGTGTTAGGGTTAGGGGTAGGACGTCAGGGTTAGTGTTAGGGGTTGGGGTTAGGGTTTTGGTTGGGGTTGGGTTAGGGTTTGGGTTAGGGTTAGGGTTATGGTTAGGGTTGTTTAGTGCTAGGGGTTAGGGTTGGGGGGTTAGGGTTAAGGTCAGGTTAGGGTTATGTGTTAGGGTTAGGGTTATGGTTAGGGTAGGGTTCGGGTTAGGGTAAGGGGCTAGGGTTCGGTTACGCCTAGGGCTAGGGTTAGGGTTATGGGTTAGGGCTGGGTTAGGTTTAGGTTTAGGGTATGGTTAGGGTTCGGGTTAGGGTTCGGGTTTCGTTAGGTTTAGGGTTAGGTTTGGGTTAGGGTTAGGGTTTACGGTCACGCGTCATGGTTAGGGGTTAGGGTTATGTTTAGGGGTTCGGGCTAGGATTAGGTTTAGGGTTAGGGTTAGGGCTCTAGTTGGGTTAGGGTTAGGGCTCAAGTTGGGTTAGGGTTAGGGTTAGGGTTAGGGTTAGGGTTAGGGTTGGGTTAGTGTTCGGATTAGGTTTAGTGTTGGGTTAGTGTGAGGGTTAGGGTTAGGCGTTAGGTTTAGTGTTAGTGGTTAGGGCTCGGGTTGGGTAAGGGCTAGAGCTGGGTTAGGGTTAGGGGTTAGGTTTTGCGTTAGGGTTAGGGGTTACGGCTTGGGTTATGGGTAGGGTTAGGGGTAGGTTAGTGTTAGTAGTTAGGGCTAGTGTTTGGTGTTAGGGTTTGGATTGGGGTTAGGGTTAGGGTTGGTTTTAGTTTAGGGTTGGGTTAGGGTTAGGTTAGAGTTTGGGGTTAAGGTTAGGGTTGGGTTGGGGTAGGGTTCGGGTTAGGGTTAGGGTTAGGTTTAGGGTTAGGGTTCGGTTAGGGTTATGGTTGGGTTAGGGTTATGACGTTCGGGTTAGTGTTTGGGGTTACGGTTAGGGTTTGGGTTTGGGTTAGGGTTTGGCTTAGGGTTAGGGGTTAGGGTTAGCGTTGGGTTAGGGTTAGCGTTGGGTTAGGGTTAGGGTTAGGGTTGGCTGTGGGTTAGGGTTAGGGTTAGGTTTAATGTTAGGTGTTAGGGTTAGGACGTTAGGGTTAGTGTTAGGGGTTGGGGTTAGGGTTTTGGTTGGGGTTGGGTTAGGGTTTGGGTTAGGGTTAGGGTTATGGTTAGGGTTGTTTAGTGCTAGGGGTTAGGGTTGGGGGGTTAGGGTTAAGGTCAGGTTAGGGGTAGGTGTTAGGGTTAGGGTTATGGTTAGGGTAGGGTTCGGGTTAGGGTAAGGGGCTAGGGTTCGGTTACGCCTAGGGCTAGGGTTAGGGTTATGGGTTAGGGTTGGGTTAGGTTTAGGTTTAGGGTATGGTTAGGGTTAGGGTTCGGGTTTCGTTAGGTTTAGGGTTAGGTTTGGGTTAGGGTTAGGGTTTACGGTCACGCGTCATGGTTAGGGGTTAGGGTTATGTTTAGGGGTTAGGGCTAGGATTAGGTTTAGGGTTATGGTTAGGGCTCAGGTTGGGTTAGGGTTAGGGTTGATGGTTAGGGTTAGGTGCTTCGGGTTAGGGTTAGGGTTGGGTTAGTGTTTGGATTAGGTTTAGTGTTGGGTTAGTGTTAGGGTTAGGGTTAGGCGTTAGGTTTAGTGTTAGTGGTTAGGGCTCGGGTTGGGTAAGGGCTAGAGCTGGGTTAGGGTTAGGAGTTAGGTTTAGCGTTAGGGTTCGGGGTTACGGCTTGCGTTATGGGTAGGGTTAGGGGTAGGTTAGTGTTAGTAGTTAGGGCTAGTGTTTGGTGTTAGGGTTCGGATTGGGGTTAGGGTTAGGGTTGGTTTTAGTTTAGGGTTGGGTTAGGGTTAGGTTAGAGTTTGGGGTTAAGGTTAGGGTTGGGTTGGGGTAGGGTTAGGGTTAGGTTAGGGTTAGTGTTGGGTTGGGTTAGGGTTATGACGTTCGGGTTAGTGTTTGGGGTTAGGCTTAGGGTTTGGGTTTGGGTTAGGGTTTGGCTTAGGGTTAGGGGTTAGGGTTAGCGTTGGGTTAGGGTTAGCATTGGGTTAGGGTTAGGGTTAGGGTTGGCTGTGGGTTAGGGTTAGGTTTAATGTTAGGTGTTAGGGTTAGGGTTAGGACGTTAGGGTTAGTGTTAGGGGTTGGGGTTAGGGTTTTGGTTGGGGTTGGGTTAGGGTTTGGGTTAGGGTTAGGGTTATGGTTAGGGTTGTTTAGTGCTAGGGGTTAGGGGTGGGGGTTTAGGGTTAAGGTCAGGTTAGGGTTAGGTGTTAGGGTTAGGGTTATGGTTAGGGTAGGGTTCGGGTTAGGGTAAGGGGCTAGGGTTCGGTTGCGCCTAGGGCTAGGGTTAGGGTTATGGGTTAGGGTTGGGTTAGGTTTAGGGTATGGTTAGGGTTCGGGTTAGGGTTCGGGTTTCGTTAGGTTTAGGGTTAGGTTTGGGTTAGGGTTAGGGTTTACGGTCACGTGTCATGGTTAGGGGTTAGGGTTATGTTTAGGGGTTAGGGCTCGGATTAGGTTTAGGGTTAGGGTTAGGGCTCAGGTTGGGTTAGGGTTAGGGTTAGGGTCGATGGTTAGGGTTAGGGGGTTCGGTTTAGGGTTAGGGTTGGGTTAGTGTTTGGATTAGGTTTAGTGTTGGGTTTGTGTTAGGGTTAGGGTTAGGCGTTAGGTTTAGTGTTAGTGGTTAGGGCTCGGGTTGGGTAAGGGCTAGAGGTGGGTTAGGGTTAGGAGTTAGGTTTAGCGTTAGGGTTAGGGGTTACGGCTTGGGTTATGGGTAGGATTAGGGGTAGGTTAGTGTTAGTAGTTAGGGTTAGTGTTTGGTGTTAGGGTTCGGATTGGGGTTAGGGTTAGGGTTGGTTTTGGTTTAGGGTTGGGTTAGGGTTAGGTTAGAGTTTGGGGTTAGGGTTAGGGTTGGGTTGGGGTAGGGTTAGGTTAGGGTTAGGGTTAGGTTTAGGGTTAGGGTTCGGTTAGGGTTCTGGTTGGGTTAGGGTTCCGGTTAGGGTAAGGGTTAGGGTTGGGTTAGGGTTGGGTTACGATTAGGGTTACGGTTGGCTTAGGGTTAGGGTTTGGGTTAGGTTTAAGGTAAGGTGTTAGGGTTCGGGTTACGGTTAGGGTTAGGGTTGGGGTTAGGGTTAGGGCTAGGGTTAGGGGTTAGGGTCAGGGTTAGGGTTGGGTTAGGGTTAGGGGTTAGGGTTAGGGTTGGGTTATGGTGGGATAGGTCCAGGGGTTAGGGTTTCGTTGGGGTTAGGGTTTAGGGTCACGGGTTAGAGTTAGGGGTTAGGTTTAGTGTTAGTGGTTAGGGCTCGGGTTGGATAAGGGCTAGAGCTGGTTTAGGGTTAGGGGTTAGGTTTAGTGTTAGTGTTAGGGGTTACGGTTTGGGTTATGGGTAGGGTTTGGGTTAGGTGAGTGTTAGTGGTTAGGGCTAGTGTTTGGTGTTAGGGTTAGGGTTCGGATTGGGGTTAGGGTTAGGGTTAGGGTTGGGTTAGTGTTCGGATTAGGTTTAGTGTTGGGTTAGTGTTAGGGTTAGGGTTAGGTGTTAGGTTTAGTGTTAGTGGTTAGGGCTCGGGTTGGGTAAGGGCTAGAGCTGGGTTAGGGTTAGGGGTTAGGTTTTGCGTTAGGGTTAGGGGTTACGGCTTGGGTTATGGGTAGGGTTAGGGGTAGGTTAGTGTTAGTCGTTAGGGCTAGTGTTTGGTGTTAGGGTTTGGATTGGGGTTAGGGTTAGGGTTGGTTTTAGTTTAGGGTTGGGTTAGGGTTAGGTTAGAGTTTGGGGTTAAGGTTAGGGTTGGGTTGGGGTAGGGTTCGGGTTAGGGTTAGGGTTAGGGTTCGGTTAGGGTTATGGTTGGGTTAGGGTTATGACGTTCGGGTTAGTGTTTGGGATTAGGGTTAGAGTTTGGGTTTGGGTTAGGGTTTGGCTTAGGGTTAGGGGTTAGGGTTAGCGTTGGGTTAGGGTTAGCGTTGGGTTAGGGTTAGGGTTAGGGTTGGCTTAGGGTTAGGGTTCGGGTTAGGTTTAATGTTAGGTGTTAGGGTTAGGGTTCGGACGTTAGGGTTAGTGTTAGGGGTTGGGGTTAGGGTTTTGGTTGGGGTTGGGTTAGGGTTTGGGTTAGGGTTAGGGTTATGGTTAGGGTTGTTTAGTGCTAGGGGTTAGGGTTGGGGGGTTAGGGTTAAGGTCAGGTTAGGGTTAGGTGTTAGGGTTAGGGTTATGGTTAGGGTAGGGTTCGGGTTAGGGTAAGGGGCTGGGGTTCGGTTACGCCTAGGGCTAGGGTTAGGG